>NC_048298.1:122335538-122390497 GCF_013100865.1 Trachemys scripta elegans
GGAGCGATCAGAATTACCTGTGCCTGGTCTCTGCGCAGTTTGAGCAGTACCTTGTGGACCAGAGGAAACGGAGGGAAGGCATAAAACAGGTGGTCTTTCCAGGGAAGCAGAAAGGCGTCCGAGAGGGAGCCCGGAGCTCGACCTTGTAGGGAGCAGAACACGTGGCACTTCCTGTTGTCTCGAGATGCAAACAGGTCTATCTGGGGAAACCCCCACCTCTGGAAGATGGAATGTATAATGTCCGGACGGATAGACCACTCGTGCGTTTGGAAGGACCTGCTGAGTCGGTCCGCTAGAGTGTTCTGGACTCCAGGGAGGAACGATGCCGTGAGATGGATTGAGTGGGCGATGCAGAAGTCCCACAGGCGAATGGCCTCTTGGCATAGAATTGACGAACGTGCTCCTCCTTGCTTGTTGATGTAGAACATGGCCGTGGTGTTGTCGATGAGAACTAACACACAGCGGCCACGTAGGAGATTGAGGAATGCCTGGCACGCCAGGCGTACCGCCATCAGTTCCCGAACATTGATGTGTAGGGCTAACTGGGATGCAGTCCACAGGCCCTGGGTATGGTGTTCGTTGAGATGGGCGCCCCACCCCAGAGATGACGCGTCTGTGACCAGGTGCAGGGAGGGTTGTGGGGCGTGAAATGGCATCCCCTTGCAGACTACATTGTGATCTAGCCACCAGGTGAGGGAGGCCAGGACCGAGTTCGGGACCGTGACCACCATGTTCAGGCTGTCCCGATGTGGACGGTATATTGATGACACCCAGGTTTGAAGCAGGCGAAGTCGAAGTCTGGCATGCCTGGTTACGTACGTGCAGGAAGCCATGTGACCCAGCAGGGTAAGGCACGACCTCACCGTGGTAGTTGGGAAGGCCTTGAGCCCTTGAATGAGGTTCGTGATGGTGCCAAATCGGTTGTCTGGCAGGATGGCTTGTGCACGTCTGGAGTCTAGAACTGCGCCGATGAATTCTATTCTCTGGGTAGGTTCTAGAGTGGATTTGTCCTTGTTGAGTAGGATGCCCAACTTGTTGAATGTGTGCACTATTCTGTGGACGTGAGCTTGAACTTGCTCCTTGGTGCGACCGCGCACCAGCCAGTCGTCTAGGTACGGGAACACCTGTATCCCTTGCCGACGAAGGTACGCTGCCACGACAGCCATACATTTCGTGAACACCCTTGGGGCCGAGGATAGGCCGAAGGGAAGGACTGTAAATTGGTAGTGCACCGTGTTTACCACGAATCGCAGGAAGCGTCTGTGAGGTGGGTAAATTGAGATGTGAAAGTATGCGTCTTTCATGTCGAGGGCGGCGAACCAGTCTCCAGGATCGAGGGAAGGGATAATGGCCCCCAAAGAGACCATGCGGAACTTCAACTTTACTACGAATTTGTTGAGTCCGCGCAAGTCCAAGATGGGCCGCAGACCTCCTTTGGACTTGGGGATCAGGAAGTAACGGGAATAAAATCCCCTGCCCCTTAACTCTATCGGAACCTCCTCTATGGCCCCCCATGGCCAGGAGCGTAGAAACCTCCTGTATAAGAAGTTGCTCGTGAGAAGGGTCCCTGAAGAGGGACGGGGAAAGGGGGTGGGAGGGGGGGATAGAAGAAAACTGGATAGCGTATCCCCTCTCCACCGTGCGGAGGACCCAACGGTCCGAAGTTATAAAGGACCAAGCACGGTGGAAGTGGGAGAGGCGATCCCGAAAGGAGGGAGCTGGATCCTGGGGGATGACTGGGGCGCCGTCCTCGACCGCACCTTCAAAAGTTCTGTCTAGGACCTGAAGGTGGTCTTGGTGGCCCTTGGTTCTGACCGGGTTGAGGGCCAGCCCATCTTCTCCTACCGCCTCGCCCTCGCCTTCTGGCAGGGTCCTGTCTCTGACGAGGTGGAGGGGGGTAAAAACGTTGAGGCTGCGGCCTGAATGGTCTGCGCTGGGGACCCGCAACATGCATCCCCAAGGAGCGCATGATTGTCCTGGAGTCTTTGAGGCTCTGCAATCGAGAGTCCGTCTTCTCCGAGAACAGCCCCTGTCCTTCAAAGGGCAAATCCTGTAGGGTCTGCTGTAATTCAGGGGGCAAACCCGAAACTTGGAGCCAGGAGGTCCTGCGCATAGCGATACCTGCGGCCAGGGTCCTTGCAGCCGAGTCCGCTATGTCCAGGGAGGCCTGTAAGGAGGTCCGAGCCACCTTCTTACCCTCCTCAACCATGGCTCCAAACTCTTCCCTGGACTCTTGGGGAATCAACTCCTTAAACTTCCCCATAGAGTTCCAGGAGTTGAAATTGTAGCGGCTCAGTAGCGCCTGTTGATTCGCCGCTCTAAGTTGTAGCCCTCCGGCTGAGTAAACCTTACGGCCAAACAGATCAAGCCGCTTAGCCTCTTTTGATTTTGGCGCTGCAGCCTGCTGGCCGTGGCGCTCTCGTGCATTCACTGATTCCACCACCAGTGAACACGGTTGGGGGTGTGTGTACAAGTACCCATAGTCCTTAGATGGGACAAAGTATTTCCTTTCCACCCCTCTCGCTGTGGGTGGAATGGAGGCAGGAGTCTGCCATATCGTATCCGCGTTCGTTTGGATCGTGCGGATCAAGGGTAACGCCACCCTCGATGGGGCATCCGATCCAAGGATATTCACGATCGGGTCGTGCACCTCCACTATCTCCTCCGCCTGCAGGTCCATATTACGGGCCATCCTGCGCAGGAGATCCTGGTGAGCCCGAAGATCTATCGGAGGGGGACCCGTGCATGAAGTGCCCGCCACTGCCTCATCCGGAGAGGAGGAGGAGGACGCCTCCGGTGGTAGTGGATCCAAGGGGGGGTCCCGGTCCCCCTGGTCTTGGGTCGGAGCATCACCTGCACTTGGGTCCACGGTGTCGGGTGGTGTGGACACAGAAGCCTCCACGCCTCCAGGCGGAGGCCGAGAGATGGTGGATTCTGGGGCCCTTCTGACCGAGTGACCCGAGCGAGAGGTCGATGGTAATGAAGCCCCTTGCTCCTGGTGGTACGCCCACGGGGTCCAAAACGACCAGTGAGATGGTCCATGAGAGTGGTCCTCTGCCCTCTCCTGCCAATGGCCCAAGTCTCGTTCCTCGGCCTGCCCCTGAGGGGGGTATGCCGATCTCGACAGGTCCTCCGAGGAGCGAGACGCCGATCTTGACGGCCATGGCGGTGCCGCGAAAGATGAAACGATCCCCGTGGTCTGCGGTGCCGCACGGTGCCGGTCCGGAGATGATCTATCTCTGCGCGGTGCCGGCGATCGGTGCCGGGACCGCGACCGGTGCCGATGACCTCGTCGGTGCCGGGAGTCGGATCTGGACCTCGACGAGGACCTAGAGTATGCCCGGTGCCGGGATCGGCCCCTCGGCGTCGAGCGTCGAGCGTGGCGGTGCCGAGAACTACGTCTCGACGTTGACCGGTGCCGACGATCATATCGGTGCCGAGACGTAGAGCGGTGCCGCGAAGAAGATCTTGACCGCGAGTACGACCGGTGCCGAGACGATATTCGGTGCCGGGACTGCGAGCGGCGTGGGGACCTGCTTCGGGACCTGGATCGGCGCCGAGGTTCCAGCCCTTGTGATGGAGGGCGCATCAAGGCAGGTTTCCCTCTTGACTGTACCGGGCGAGTCAACGGTGCAGTCGGTGCCGGTGGTTGAGGCGGTGCCGGCTCCGTGAGAGCTATCAAGTCTCTCGCCGCCGCGAAGGTCTCTGGAGTCGACGGGAGACACTGTATCACCGCCGGCCTCGGTGGAGACGCTATTTGTACCGGACTCGACGGCCTCGGCGCCGGAGTCGACGGTGCTGGAGGCGCCTGTTTCCGTTGCTCCACCGGCGGACGCGGCTCTACCCCCGGCACTGGGGGAGCCGGCGTCTTCGGCACGGACGTCCCCGTCTTATGGGCTTTTTTATGCCCTGGGGATAATGACCGGCGCCGCGGCACTTGCTGTGTTTGCGGTGCCGACGAGGTCCGGTGCCGGGGAGGCTTGTCTGACGCCACTCGCGTGGTCGTCATAGCCGGTGCCGCCGGGGCACTGCGCACCGAAGTGCTAGGCGTCGGAGTCTGGCCCGTGGAAGGAGTGTCCGGGCTAAGTGCCGCCTCCATTAGGAGTTGCCTGAGCCGAAAGTCCCGCTCCTTCTTGGTTCTTGGTTTGAAGGCCTTACAGATCTTGCATTTGTCTGTTTGGTGGGACTCTCCCAGGCACTTCAAACAGGAGTCGTGCGGGTCGCTCGTTGGCATAGGCTTAGCGCAGGAGGCGCACTGCTTGAAGCCGGGAGCGTTGGGCATGAGCCCGGGCCCGCGGCCGGGGGAGAAAGGGGGAGACGACCCCCTTAACCCCCTGAACTACAATAACAACTATAACAACTTTAAAACTATTTAACTATAAACACTAGAACTACAACTATAACTATAACTTTGAATGACTAAGTAAGCTAGGGAGAGTGGAGGACAGCTATGCCGCGCTCCACAGTTCCAACGACCGTCAGGGGCGGTAAGAAGGAACTGAGGGGGCGCCGGGTCGGCTGGGGTATATATTCAGCGCCATGAAGGCGCCACTCTAGGGGGCTCCACAGCCGACCCGCCGGTGTTGCTAGGGTAAAAATCTTCCGACGATCGTGCACGCGGCGCGCACACACCTAATGGAATGGATATGAGCAAGCACTCGAAGAAGAACAACTATTCACATGAATTGTGCTATCCCCCACCTTATCTGTAACAAAATTCCTTCCAGTGCAAGGAAGGTCATGGAGCTATTTCCTTAGTCATGCATTCTTCCCAGCACTAATCCCAGTAGCAACAAATCTTATTGTTGTCATGTGTATCAAATGCTTGTGATACTTTGCAGTCTCCATATCTTTCACGGTTCTGTTTAGAACCTGATTAATTAGTTAGCAAAGCACTTTGAAGATGAAAAGAACTACAACATAAAAGTTAAGTATTATTGTTATTCATTATTATTGCTTCCTTCCCTTTGTCCTATAAGACAAATTTCAGCACACACCTAGATCGTGATCTACAAACTCAAATTATATTTGGCCTATCGTATTCAGCAATATGAGTGGGACACAAGATTTGTGGATTGTCAAACTAAGGTGGCTCATATTTAATTTCTGTCATCACACTGTCTTGAGATGAGTGAGACTATTATAAAACAGGCAGAATATTTCAATGACATATCAAAGAGCTAAGTATTATTATGTTTATGGTTTGCTTGCTGGACTGAGAATAAAGATGTAGCCAAATCTCTTCAGTAGCTATCCAGGGAGGGAGTGCATGAAGTCTCCAAGCATAGGTACCTGTCAAAACACTATTACCTCCCTTTTACTGTCCATAGAGCCTCCGAAAGCAAAGCAGTCATCCTTGTAACAAACTGGGCTGGGGAAACTGGGGATTAGCTAGGGAAAGCAAAAACAGATACTGTGACACAGAAAAGGAGGGAGAGGCACAGAAATTAGGGAGGAGAAAGAGAAATGAGGGAACTCCAGGAGGAGTACAGAGGAACTCATGGGAAGAAAGAGAAATGGGAGAAGCAGCCTCCAAGTCACAGGCAAAATGTTACCAGGTCCTCCTCTTGTTCCATGAGGGAGTCCCTGATGAAGGCATACCAGAGAAGAGAAGGTGAACATCACGTTAGGACACCAAATCCAGACCTTCTTTGCCCTCAAAATCTAAGCTTGACTCATTAGCACCGGCATAGGCAGAGGTGCCAGCCAGACCCTTTCATCCCAGCGAGCATTCACCCCAAGCAAAGGCAGGCAGTTTCCCCCACCCTAATTCAGAGTTTCCACTGATGGGGCAGAACTACTGAAGGAGGGTGGCCATCGGAGCTATGCTGGTGCATCAGTGCATCTGCAGCCAATCTAGCCACAACTTGCTCATAGCCAACAATGCACCCTCCCCAGTAGAAGGGGGATTGCAGTTGCCCTATGTTGCATCACCCCTATTCCTTGGCAGATCTCTGTCCACTTGATACCTGTGCCAACATTTAGCCCAGCAGAAGCCAGCATAAACCCAGGGTGACCAACACGCAGAGCTTTATGTGCATGAGAATTACACTGAAGTTCCAGAGCTTCCTGTGATAGAATTTCATGCACTGATTACTTTAAACACAGAATTTTCTCCAAGTTGAGAAATCTCTTCCATGACTTCTGGCCTTAATTTGAAGTACCTTGAAAGAAAGAATTCAGGGAAGCCTTTCCTCCTTGCAAAGTGAACAGCTTATCCAAAAGTATGAGAGCAAGATTCCTGCGTGCTGTGCTAACAACCTAGATTTGAGCTCCTACAGCTAGTCTGGCACAGCTGTTGGAGACTTTCAATTTGTGGCTTCCTTCTGGGCACCCCCTCGTGGTCTGAGGCAGTCCTGCAGTCAGCCCCTCACCTCAGTTTTCCCTTCTGGTTCCTCAAATAAACTCCACACACGAGTTTTTTTTTCTTCTCCAATAATGCTCCTTCTCCCAGGGACTAATTTATTAACAGAAAACAGAAAAGAAAAAAAAACTCAGTCCCAAGGCTTCTCTTCTCCCCAAGGCTGCTCTCTGCATCACTTCCCTGCCTTTGCGGGCCACACTCAGAACTACCTGGCTGGACTCTCTTCTTACTTCTGCAGATTCTGCTCTATTTCCATCCAAAAACAGTTCAAAATGAGGAGACTTTAAGTCCGAGCATCTACTGTCTTATAAAGTCTCCTTAGGCCTTTCCTGCCTGTAGTCTCAGTACCAGGACTCTCTGCTGGAACCTACTCTCTCTGAGCAGCCTCTGATCTCCCTGAGCATTTCCCTCCTTGCTTTCTGCTGCTCTTTATAGGTGAACCGGGTCATCCCTGTTAAAGTTTGCTTTCTGAGTAATCAGGGTTGGCTGGCCCCAGGACTCTAGCCCAAAAGGAGCAAGCCACCCTGTTATGGCTCTAAACAACTTAATTGATCTTGAATGGGTGAAAAAAGACAATCCAAAAGAAAAAAAAAAAAAGACCCAAACTAGAGGTCTGAAACACAGACGCCAGCGTTAACAATAAGAAGTAAGAAATATTATACTAATATTATAACGTGCTGACTGCTACCATGTAAGCAAAAGATGTGATTAGCTGCAAACAGGTAGGATTGCTCTTGCTGAGATCATTTATAAAAAAGAGCTGATGAATACATAAAGTTTGGTATTCAGCCCCCTTATGACTGCACACACGATGCACGTCCAGCTTGCCTCAAGGCAAAAGTCTTACTATTTGAGCTATAAATCATCCCCCCCTGATGCCACACACTGACCCAAGGGTGTGGAAATACACTGTAGGCAGTTCTTGCCTGCCTCTAAGTTGATTCACAATTAAAGTTAAGCAGAGTTGTAGTCTCTAGTACTCCAGAGCTACCTCTTTCAAGTCAGATGGAAATCAGTGTTCCAAATGAAGTTTTTAAAGGAATCTGTTAAAACTCAGTCCTTGGTGGGGGGAACATTCTGCACCATTAAATTCAAATGTCTTAAGCAGCTCCATGCAACATATATGAAATCCAGAGTTCTATCTGCATGGGGCTACAGAGGAGGCAGACATTTAAAGGACTATTTTGTTCGATTACAACCGAAGTACAATTCCTTAACAACAAACGCTTCTGGATTTGTTGTTTAGAGATGCATCTGTCTTTGGTAATTGGGAGCAGAAGTCCATCTGCCAGAATATGTTTGGTAAATCTCTTTGCAGGCTGCCATTTTGTGAGTAAGGAGTATACAGCCCCCTCGGTCACCCCTCCCTAAAACCATTTGTATAACCTGCCAGCTGTTCCTTTCTCTGACTCTTCTCCCAATTATCCTTTAGGAGAGAGTTGAAAGGGGAAGGGGGGAGGGGGAAATAAGAAAGCATTCCCCTGACAATGCATTCTGGCAGCCATCTTTGTTCTGGTGGAGAAATGGATTGTCAACAAATCATGCCTTCCATGGGAGTGTCTGGCGCAGCAGTGATTAGGGCAATAATGCACTAGGACAGGCTTCTTGCTAGTGTGTGCTGTGGACTGCTACACTTAATATCTTCTATTTTCTCTCATTCATTCATTCTAGAATCTGTCACAATGTCAGAGATCTTTCTTGCTGGAGGAGGAGGAGGGATAAGGGCAGGGGGCTGTAGTAGGAGCAAACCTCAGCAAACAAGCTTTACATAATGAATTTATGTAAAGTAATGCTCATAATTATATTAACATTAAAAGGCCTCCTAAAAGCAGAAGATTTTATAAGGGCAATTTTTCTTGTGCCTCCTTAGTGGAAGGTGGTGGCTTTTCTTCTCCCCCTTTAACTAGCAATAGTTTGATTTTATGCACTTTCTAAACATTTTAATTTCTCCCAATGTGTTTCTTCAACAAAGAATTTCTTATGGGAGGGAAAATGGGGGTGGGGGGTTATTTTATTTTCATGAATAATTCTCAATGGAGATTCACCCTCCTTAGAAATCTGACCTTAGATTTAAAAAGCTGCCAAAAAAAAAAAAAAAAAAAAAAAGCATGATTAATCAGTCACATTTTTCCTACAGCTTAAAAAATATTGGGGCCCAATCCTGCATCCCTTTCACAAGAATAGTTCCATTGATGCCTATGGCACTACACTCAAGGATCAGAACTCTGAACTTACTTCCCATTTAAAGCTGCATTCTGCGATAATCTGAGCACCCAGGACTCCCATTAAAGCCAATGGGAATTGAGGGGACATGATGCTATAGAGGAGATGCTCAGCACCTCACAGGATCAGGATTTTTAATTTAGCAACTTGCAACCTTCTTACCAATGTGAGCTACTGATTCTCCACTCCATTACACCAGTACTGTGCCAGTGTAACTCTGTTGATTTTAATGGCAGGTTACCCCCGTTTTACACCAGTGTAACAGAGGTAAGAAGCAGGCCCGGAATATCTAACCAACAAGCTGCTGTACTTCAAGAATCTCTTTATTGATATTTTTGTCCTGAGGCATCATCATATATCATGAAAACTGTTCAACACAGAGGATCTTCCAAGCAGCAATAAACCAGCAATGTAGTCACCATTCCAGTAACCACCTCTCCAAAAACAAAGGGAAAAGGCAGTGCTCCAGGATAGGGAGAGTCTTTGGAATTTTGATCTGAGTGTCAAGATCCATGGGTGTTTAGAATGTCAGTTTCTATGTCACACATACAGAAAGATTTTGTTTATTTTAACAATTATTAATTCAGAGACTACTTAACTTCCCTAGTAGAAAATAAGAACAGAAAAGCATCTTTATCATGGTCCATTTCACACTGTACAGAGGGAATTATATGAATAATGATCCATCTAAGACCCTGCTAGAACAGTTGGTCTTGTGGTTAAGGCTGGAACTCAGGAGACCTAGGCTCAATTCCTAGTTTTGCCACAGATTTTCTGTGCAATCTGGATTAAAGGTCAGTTCCTCAGTTCCCTGTGTATAAAATGAGGATATTATACTTTCTTTCTTGCACCTTTTGTCTGCCTTGTGTAAGGTCTTCAGGACATGGGACTAGAGTCTTACTATGTGTGCATGATCTCAACTGGGGCCTCTTGGTGCTACTGTAATATAAATGATCATTATTCCCAGCCTAAGACCACATTAGAATGAACCCAGCTTGGTGGTTCCAGCTGGTCAAAAACTTTTTAAAAATTATGACAGCTTTTGGGGTTTTTTATAAATGTGTTTTCCGATTTTCACAAAAATGCTTGCAGTTTTTCAACCAGGATTCAATATTCTGATGAACATTTTCACATAACATTACAGTATCTGTTTTCACAAAATATTGTCTGCCTTGATTGACCAACTATATTCAAATGTCTATAGCATAATCGAGGACTTTAAAAAGAAAATAGAATTAGGACATTTCTGATGCGTCAGGCTCTATATAGCAGCACCTAGGATCAAGTCAAGAACATGACAACAAAATCTTTCAATATTTTAACTGTCTTTTCTTCTCTCTCTCTCTCTGACATTCCTTCTCAACACCCCCAGCACATACATCTCATGAAGTTTTACTACTGATTTTGAACAGAAGTATGTGTATTGTTTGAGATTCAAATCTCAATTTTTCTCAAGACATCCAAAAATGTTAAAAATTAAAAAAAAAAAAAAAATACCCTCAACTCATAGAAACATGGGACAGATCTTTGGCTGGTGTAAAACAGAATAATTTCATTGTCTTCTAAAGAGCTACACCAATTTCCACCAGCTCAGTATTTGGCCCAGGGTTTTAAATTAGGACCTCTGGATATTAAACGTGTATTCACAAAAACAGAGACTCCAGAACTAGTTAAGGATTATATTTGTCCTTGCTTATATCTGTTTAACTGTTTACAGATAAGCAGTGCATGTTTCCTTAGCACTGCTGCAACTGCTGCAGTTAAAATCCTAAAACCTGCTTAGGTCTCAAGTTATTACTTTCCAGGAGGAATGTATGAAAGGGGCTGGAATATTAATCTCTTTAAATAGGTCTCCGAGGAATTGTCCTCTATAGGATGCATTTTGTGGAATTTGATAATCCCTAGCATTTTTTCAGCATTTCACAAAGCATCATTCTTAAATTCTGTCATATTGTGTTTTGGTTTTAGCACATTCAGAAAGGACTGAAAGCTGGTTCGACCCATACCTGGAAGTATAATGTTTTCTCTTAAGTTTTTAACTGAAATAAGGGCAGGATTTTCAAAAACAGGAATCTGAAATTAGGATTCTAATGTTTTCCATTGTTGGCAGCTGGATCCTCAGCATTTTTGAAAATCAGTACATTAGTTTCAGCTCCTACTTTTGAAATTCCTATTTTTGCTTCCTTGTTTTATCTCATCATCGGTTCTCCTCTTGGCCCCCATCGCTATAGTATCTCAGCAACTTTCACAAAGAAAAGTGATAATCTCTCTCATTGCCAGGAACACAAAACTCCACATGCTCCACTACAAAATCCTGGTCTGAAAGACACAGAGATTAGGGCAATGCCTGTAATGCATAGATTTCAAGGTCCGGAGGGACCACTTGTGATCATCTAGTCAGACTTCCTGCATAACAGAGGCCAGAAAACTTCATCCAGTAATTTCCACATTAAGCCCATAACTTTTGTTTTGAGCTACAACATCTCTTTTAGAAAGACCTCCAGCCTTGATTTAGAGCAGGGGTAGGCAACCTATGGCACATGTGCCGAAGGCAGCACGCAAGCTGATTTTCAGTGGCACTCACACTGCTGGGTCCTGGCCACCCGTCCGGGGGGGCTCTGCATTTTAATTTAATTTTAAATGAAGCTTCTTAAACATTTTAAAAGCCTTATTTACTTTACATACAACAATAGTTTAGTTATATATTATAGACTTATAGAAAGAGACCTTCTAAAAACGTTAAAATGTATTACTGGCACGCGAAACCTTAAATTAGAGTGAATAAATGAAGACTCGGCACACCACTTCTGAAAGGTTGCCGACCCCTGATTTAGAGGCACTGACTCCTCAGATCACATGTGTTTTCTACCACATACCTAGGCAGAAACACACACCCCTACTTTCACTGTTCACGATCACTGGCCTTCCATAAACTAATTCACATTAACCACATGAAATAATCAAAAAGATTCTGATGCTTGATCCTGCAGTCCTGACTCAAGCTAAAGGATTTGAAGGGAAATTTTGCCCAAGTAAGGAGCATTAATGGGAATTTTGCCTGAACTGACCATTGGAACATTTTGTATAGATGTTTTAAGAATACTTCTATACATTCATCTGTGTGACAACTCTGGTAGTTTAAAACGAGCAGTAAGTAAGAGAACTGGTCATTATAACTTTCAGCAATTCACATCTTTCAAGCAAATAATGAACCTGACCATCCTTGCTTTATGCTAATAAAGACAGCAAATGTATTTCATTGTGTTCTAATCGTATGATAATTTCAGATATTTTAGTGCTTTTTTCATTTTCACTTTCATTTCCTTTTAACTCAGCTAATTTATTAACTAATCAGCTGTCTTGAAACATAATCCAGGCATGGTATATTTCTTTTAATGAAATTAAAAACCCTGAATGTTTTCTGGAGGGAATGCTTCTCAAATACAGCAGGTCTTGCCCTGGGGAATTGCCCAATAATTTAAAGCAATGTAATACATAAGAGCAGACATTCCTCACTGATGAGTAATTTTGTTCATCGATACTTTCTCCCCACGTGCAAGTTCTCCAGTAAAGGCAGAAGACCAAGTCCTGAAATCTTTACTCAGGCCTGGTCTATACTACAGAGTGAGGTCAACATAAGGCAGCTTATGTCGACCTAACTCTGGAAGCGTCTACACTACAGTGTTGCTCCCACTGATGTAAGTCTTCATCTCCATGTAGTTAGGTTGATACAGTGTCAGTATAGACCAGTGGTTCTCAACCCGTGGCCTGCATGCCACTTGTGGCCCAATCAGCACACAGCTGCGGCCCATGTGACATCCTCAGGGCCATACAAGTAGTATATATACTGTGTGGATGCAGCCCACATACCACATAGAGAGCTGCATATGTGGCACACAATGGTAAAGAGGTGGAGAACCACTGGTATAGAGACTGCATTGCTTACATTCGACTGTTCTGGCTGTCATCCAGCTGCGGGGCTCCAGCTGTCAGCCCTGTGTGATGGTGCCCCACAATGTCCCATACTGACAGTTAAATCTGTGCAAGCGCCCCCGTGAAGATGCACACTGCCAACAGGCGCTAGTGTGCACATGCAAAACTGAATCAATTACTGCAGTGGCTATGACTGAAGTAACTTAAGTCAACTTAGGGGATGTCTATACAGCCGACATTAAAGTGCTGCCGCGACTGTGTAGTCGCAGCTCCCAGTGCTGTAGCACTATCTACACTGCCACTTTACAGAGCAGAAACTTGCATCGCTTGGGGGGTGTTTTTTCACACCCCTGAGTGAAGAAAGTTTCAGTGCTGTAAGTGGCAGTGTAGACAAAGCAGTAAGTGTAAACAAAGCCTGAATTTTGTAGTGTAGACTTGCCCTCAGTCCTCACTCAAGCCAGTCTCCCACGGAAGTAAATAGGCCCAATTGTTACTTCTTACTCAATCCACACTCAGGCAAATTCCCAGTGAGTTCAAAGGGGCTTAACCTGATGAGATGCTGTATGACTGAAACATGGCCATTTATGTAATTAATATTGCCACTGTTAGACCATCGCAACAAATCCTGTACAATGTATATCATGTAAGGTGTCAATCAAACTTGTAATCTCATTCAATAAAGATATCAAGTTAGTTTAACAGGATCTATTTACCATAAATCCATGTTGATTGGCATTAATTATATTACCCTCCTTTAATTCTTAATTAATCAAACCCCATATCAGCTGCTCCATTATCTTTCCTGGAATCGATGTCAGACTGACAGTCCTATTATTACCTAGGTCATCCTGTTTATCATTTTTAAACATTGGCACAACATTAGCTTTTTTCCAGGCTTCTGGAACCTCTCTAGTGTTCCAAGACTTTCTGAAAAGCAACACTAAAGGTACAGTGAGATCCTTAGCCAACTCTTTTAAAACTCTTGGATGCAAGTTATCTACACCTGCTGATTTAAAAATGTCTCACTCTAGTAGCTGATGTTGAACATTCTCCTGAAATCCTACAGGAATGGAAAGAGTTATTTTATTATATGAATATATCATTTCTATTCTGTATTTGAGGGGAGGGGAACAGATATTTATTGAACAATTCTGTTTTCTGCATTATTATTGATAATTCTACCATTTTCATTTAGTAATGAATGAATACCATTGTTAGGATTCTTTTTGTTCCTAACATATTTAAAAAACACTTTCTTATTGTCCTTAACTCTGCTGGCCATAGATTTCTCCTTATGGACTTTTGCTTCCCTTATCAATTTTCCACAGTTCTTACCTTCTGATTTATATTAAATTACTACCAACTTCCCCTTTCTTCCATTTATTATATATATATATATATATATATATATATATATAATATATTATATATTATAGGTGCCTTTAATTCTCCTCTACACCAGGTTGGTTTTCTAACCAGGATGGGTTTCTTCCTCAACTGTGGGATTGTGGCTTTTGGGGCACCTAGTAAAGTGTTCTTAAACAATTCCCAATTATCATTCACATTTTTCTGACAAAATCTTCCTCCCAGCTTATTTGGCTCATAATTGTTTTCATCTTTGTTAAACTGGTTGTTTTAAAGCACCAAGTATATATATCATTGTTCTGGACTTTTTTCTGTTAATGAATTATTAATGTGACCAAGTCATGATCACTTGTACCTAAGTTACCATTAATTTTTAGCTTTGTGATCAGTTTCTATTTATCTGTCAAGACGAGGCCTAATATAAAATTACCTCATGTTCGATACACTTTTTGAGTTAGGAAATGGTTATC
Organism: Trachemys scripta elegans; assembly: GCF_013100865.1. Classification (NCBI taxonomy): domain Eukaryota; kingdom Metazoa; phylum Chordata; order Testudines; family Emydidae; genus Trachemys; species Trachemys scripta. The sequence continues at coordinate 122,349,894 of NC_048298.1, forward strand.
TACATTTAGAAATCCCAACAATGTTTTAGTACTGATAGCATGAAAGCTTCAGCGTATGTCTCTCAAATAGCAGCTCCCCATGATCACACAGCTTTTTTCCCCTCTACATATTATAGTTAGGTTTGTACTGGTGCTCACCATTCTATTCCCTAGTGTTATTTGCTGGCTGTAGCAGACACCAACTAGTACCCCATCTTGTGTTTTATCTGTTAGAACAGTGGTTTTCAAACTGTGGGTCGCGACCCAGTACTGAGTCGTGGAATATAAGGCAATGGGTCACGGCGGCTCTGGTCAGAATGGAATGTAAGGCATTAAAAGTCCCGTCGGCGGTGCTGTCCGGCTAAGGCAGGCTAGTCCCTGTTCTGACACCACGCTGTGCCTCAGAAGCGGCCAGCAACAGTCCCGGCTCCTAGGTGGGGGTGCCATGGGGCTCCATGCACTGCCCCTGCCCCGAGCACCGGCTCTGCACTCCCATTGGCCGGGAAAGGGCCTCCACCTGAGGGGGTGGTGGTGCCTGCGGGCGTGCCTCCGCCTAGGAGCCGGACCTGCTGTTGGCTGCTTCTGGGGCGAAGCACAGTCCATGGTGCCAGGACAGGCAGGAAGCCTGCCTTAGCACCCCCGCTGCACCGCTGACTGGGAGTCGCCCGAGGTAAATCCATGTCCCAACCCCGTGCGCCAATCCCCTGTCCCAGCCCTGAGCCCCCCCCAAACCTGGAACCCCTTCCTGCACCCCAAACCCCTCATCCCCAGCGTCACCATAGAGCCTGCACCCCCAGCCCAGAGCCCTGACCCCTGACCCCCTTCTATACCTCAAAACCCTCATCCCCGGCCCCAGCCCAGAGCCTGCACCCCCAGCCCAGAGCCCTGACCCATTCCCACACACCAACCCTCTGCCTCAGCCCAGAGCTCCCTCCTACACCCTGAACCCCTCATTCCCAGCCCCACCCTGCAGCCTTCACGCCAACCTCTGCCCCAGCACTGAGCCCCTCCCACATCCCAAACTCCTCATTCCCATCTCCATTGTGTCGCGGGCATCAACAATTTTCTTCAACAGGGTTGCCAGAAAAAAAGTTTGAAAAGCACTGTGTTAGATTATTGATCCATAAGCATTGATCCTCCTCCTTTGTCTAGTTGATCCTTCCTAAATTGGTTATAACCATTTGTTTATTACATCCCAATCAAGTGAGTCATTGGCAAGAGGTTTCAGTAATACCAACTAGATCAAATTTATGCTCAGAAATGAGCAAATTGCAATTCCTTTTGTTTGTTACCAAGGCTCCTAGCATTACTGCATAGGCAATAAATATCTCAGTTATATGTAGTGATAAGCATTATGATGTCACAAATAGCGGATTATGACTTCAGCTGTGCAATAAAGAGCAGGAGCAGATTAAATCATAAACAAGATATCTGTCTCCACACAAATGTCTTTAACAGTAAAGAATACAACAAGATGCTAAAACCTAACCATGTAATATCAGATATAGCAACATAATTGTGTCTACATCAAATGTACTTCAAGGATTTCAATGCAGAGTCAGCAACTCTTTAAACGTCAACATGTTGTTGACACACACTCAAAACTTCTATCAACTTCACTGTGATTTTCGCATGAAAATAATGGGAAGTTCAGACCCAGCCGTATACTGTGGGATCCCCTGAAGATTTATAATGATTTCAGCTAGGGAAGAAGGAACGATACCTGGTGAACTCCTAAAGCAAAAAAAAAAAGTATTCTCATGCAAATTTCCTTGGTAATAGAACATAGGAGACGAGAAATACAGGCCATAAGTTATATAAATTTTATATGCCTGTCTTAGTTATTTCTGTAACACCAGGCATCATATAATCTAAATATCTGAACAGAATTGTCTCTAAAGAGAGCGTGTCTTCTAGATTTCCGGGAGCCATCAGTAGATCTATAAACAATAACAAACACAGAACCTGATCCTACTCTCACTGAAGTCAATGAGAATTTTGCCATTGACTTGAATGGGAGCAGGACTGGATCCATAAAAGGAGTAAGTGTTTGCAGCATAGCTGTAGAATTGTTATTGCTCTGTTCTAAGAAACCTCAAATCCATGACCATGCAATCTTTATTCATGTATGAAACAAACACTTTGCAAGGATGCGCTTTTTTTCTTGTCGATGAGCAGTTGAATTCCTACAGTAATAGGTCTTTTAATTCCCAGGCCTGGTTAAGCTGCAGAATGGCTGCCTTTGAATTTGCATGAGTCTATTTAATTGATGTTATATGTGTCAAGGGAGGAAAGCATACTCAAAATTGTAACAGGTAGGGTTCATCTTGTATCTCTGCCTCAGGATCTTTCAAAGTGGCAAGTATCAGAGGGGTAGCTGTGTTAGTCTGAATCTGTAAAAAGCAACAGAGGGTCCTGTGCCACAGGACTTTTTTCAAAGTGGCAGTTTCTTGCATATTAACCTGATCATATTGCTTAGTATTTAAACAAAACAAAAATCAAAAATTTACCATTTGATCCTACTGGCATCACGGCCGGATTTCCAAATGTGTTCTGCATCTCCTACTCAAAACAATCAGAACCGCTGCATGCTGAGAACTTTTCAAAATCCAATATTGCCCCGAACACACAAAACAATTATTCTGAACTTTTGTACTTGCAATCCTTCTGGCTTGATATTTTATTCCTGCAATATTAACGTGAGTTTCACTTCAATATTAGCTGTCATCTCTAATACTTACCTTAGCAAACATAATTCATTTAATTAGTAAATTGTTTAGGGCCTTTTAAGTTATTTTTTTCAAGGCTTATTAAACATTTGTCAGGCGCATTCTAACAGAATGCACATCCCAGCAATGCTTGGGATTTGATGATCTCAGATACATATTAATCTTGCCCCAGCAAAGCAAAGTAGTTACTGAAAAGGGCAAGCTCCAGTTAGCACCTTGTCAACATGCTTGCACAACAATAAGCAGTTACTCCCAAGTATAAGCCTGTTGAATCCAATAGTCAGCAGGAATCTCACATTGACTCCAGAGGGGCTACTCATGTGAGTAACTGCTCATCATTGTGAATAAGGGGGTCACAATCTGGCCCAGTGGAATTACACTCAGGTAAAACCTGTGTAATAAATGGGACCAAAATTAGACTCATTGTGCCTCTGGAAGAAGCTAAAAGAAACACAATGTCCCCTTGAGTGCCCGTGGATCACACACAGTAGCAGTCATTGCTACACCCTTTAACAGGATGCAGTGAGATGCCCCCCATGCTGGCTCAGCAGAAGCTTTACATACCCTTATCACTTCTTTACCTCTTACAAAGAGTGCAAGGATGGGAACTGTGGCCTGTTCCTTGAACCCTCTTCCTAAATTGCATACCAATACAATTTTAGGAAAAACAGGTGCTACTGCTCCTTTAACAGAATAGTGTCCTTTGTTCCACCATGTCTCTAGCACATTTTGAATGGCCTTCTTTGCACTTGAAATAAAATACAGGAGACCAAACATGATTTTTAAGTCTCTGAAACAGTAACTGCACTAGCAATTTGTAGCAATAAAGACCCCCTCCATGGTCTACAGCAATAAGTAGTGCAAGCAATTTGCTCAAAGTCAGATTACAGGCTGTTAGCAAAGGGACCTTTATTGAATTAAATCATCCCAATCCTTTTTTTTTTCCTAGCCAAAGACTGTGATGCTACAGATGTCTAAAGTGAGAGGTCAGCAGTTGACCATCCAGAGATGAAGACCTTATTTATATGAACAACAATTAACTCGGCAATAATGCTACAGAGTTGAAAACCCTGAAGATATTGAAAGCAAACAGAACCATTTTAATGGTTTTTCAGTGTTTGCTTGTACATGACAACTGCTTTTTAAATTTAATCATTGCAGTACACATTTTTTTCCACCATACATAGTAACGGTGGCATTCTCCCACTGAGAGCTACTGCCTTGAATGCCAACACTGAAAGAAGTTTTATTTTACTGAGAAACATGAATGCTAAGGAGAACAATTTGATCATCATATGAGTAAAGGCCTTTGTTTGCTGCAGTTTCCTGGATTATCGGATGTAAGGGGGTGGGAGGGGAGATTAAAAATAATAAGCCCAAGTAAAAAAGAAAACTTCAATTCTAGCATATCTGTGGGTTTTAAACACCATGCTGAACGAAAAGATCAATTCCCTATTCTTCGTAAAGAGTGTGCTCTTTGTGTGATGTGCTGTCCTTTCAGTAACATAGCAGCTCTAGGAGAGTAAAAGCTAGAAAATGCTACTAGCCATGGTGTCTTCTAATTGCACATGATTTTGGGTCTGATCCTGTGACGTGCTGTGTCGCCTCAAATGCCATTGATTTCAGTGGGAGGTGAGAGTGCTCAGCACCTCACAGGAGCTCTCTTTTTTTAAAGTGATATTCTTATTAAATGTGAATAGAGCATTCTCCTGAGCAGGATAACTTTTAATAGAAATGATGAAATAACATTCATAAAGCAGCTCTAAGGAAAATATAAGAAACACCATGTGTCTGAACTGTAAAATACCACACCACACTAAACACAATGGGCCATTCTCACTTCAGCAAGCTTGCTGAAGCCAGTGTAGTTAAATGAGGGGTGAATTTGGCCCAATGTTGCTAAGGTAGATGGTGGCAGGGTGTGCAGAGCCAGAAAGGTCTTATTCCCCTGCTGGACCAATACAAACAATTACTTTGGAAATGGAATCAAGTTGAGGATGTCAGAGGGAGCACTAAGGTTACCAAATCTTGTCTGTGTTAAAAGGAAGGAGAGTGCTGCTTCAACAGCTGTTCCCAACAGCTTTGTTACAAATTTATGAAGTGGAAGTCCTGACACAGAAACCCGAGATGAAGTCAACTCCCTTACTCTGTCAAGTGCATATTTTTCTCATTATTCAACACTTAACAGGGATGACAGCCAAGATTAAATAGTCAGTCATCTTCTGCGCCATTATGGCTCCTGCATGATTGCTTCAAATTAAATCTAACAGTCAATGAAATAGTCAATATTTAATTTACTCATTGCAGGTGGCGATTTAGCCTCAGTTACGATATTGTTTAATGACAGAAATATTGATATTTATCACTTTTTATGGGTCTGCAAATATATGCTGTTCCTCTATTAAGCAAAATGTCCTTGCAGCTTTAAGTCGCTCTTCGGAGAGTAGATTTTGTCATAGCTAAAGTCATTTTCCTTTTAACTGTTTTCTGGGCACTAGTCATCAGTGACAAGGAGAAACAGTGGCTGTGAGTCCCTGCACAACCTGACAGGTGAGAGACTCATGACAGTATCTACACTTAGGTTTTCCAAGACCATGTTTTCATTTGTTCGCTACACATCTAGCAGAACAGTTGAATTTAGAAAGACCTAATGTATCAATGACAGCCCAAGGCGTTCAGGGTTAATTTCTACTCTTTTTGACCTCCCTGGCTTAGTTAAATAAAAGCCATTACACAGTTGGGAGAGTTCTAGTAGAAACAGCTTCCGTGACATTCATTACTGACCTTTTGACAACTTAGAGGATTGAGAGAATTTTTAGCACCGTTTCCATAGGAAAAAAAGCAACACTGATTCTTTCCCCAGATGCTCTGCTGCATCTTCTCACTATGTTAGTTAGTAGTAGTTGGGTGAATCTTGGACAGTTACTACTGAGAGACGCCTAAGGTGCACTACAGACTTTACATATAAATGTTTTTCTACTATTTAACCAGTATTGTTGCAAAGGCAGGTGAAGAATGGAGTTTTTCCATGGAATCTACACAGTTACTACTATCCAGGAAACCTCATTCCCTCTGGCATACAAAATTTAAAGCCTGTTTAGAGTCAGAGATGAAATGGAGCTACTCGGTATTCAACTACTTCCCTGCCCTGGCCAGTAAAGGACATAGGACCAAATCCTATAGCCCTTACTCCCACTGCACTCACTGGGAGATTTGCTTGTGTAAAGAGTGAAGGCCAAGTCATCACATTGGGATGGGCTTTCAGAACGGGCAGGAAATGCTGCAAGTACCAACCCAATGTGGCCCTTTTGGTGCAAAAGGTCAACAGATGTGCACAATGGGGTGAAATGTACATAAGCCCCTATGTGCTTTAATAACTAAACAGTTTTGTGGGATGAGGCCTGAGGAGAGCCATTCCCCATATCCTCAGTCCCTGGGGAGATTTCCTCAAGTTGAGCCTCTCAGCATTATTTTGTACAGAATTCCCTTCTGTAATGTGAAAGCCAGCAGCAGGTAGCTTCCCTCACTGTAGAGGCATAGCTTAACCAGCTAGCATGTAGGGGGGTTCCACCTATCTCCCTCTCCTTCCCACCCACCAGCTTGGTGCGAGCAGTAACAGACACACAATACTCGCTTATTCTTGCACCCAAGGCCCAGGACTATAAAGGGAAATCTTAGTCCCTCTTATGTGCCTTCACAGTCAAGCAAACCAAGGAACAATCCAGCCCTAAGAAAAGATTTCAACTAGGGCTGTCTAGTAATTAAAAAAATTAATTGTGATTAATCGCGCGATTAATCACAGTGTTAATAATAGAATACCATTTCTTTAAATATTTTTGGATGTTTTCTACATTTTCAAATATATTGATTTCAGTTACAACACAGAATACAAAGTGTACAGTGCTCACTTTCTACTTATTTTTGATTACAAGTATTTGCACTATAAAAAAAAAACAAAAGAAATAGTATTTTTCAATTCACCTGATACAAGTACTGTAGTGCAATCTCTTTATCATGAAAGTTGAACTTAAAAATGTAGAATTATGTACAAAAAAACTGCATTAAAAATAAAACAATGTAAAATTTTACAGTCCACTCAGTCCTACTTCTTGTTCAGCCAGTCACTCAGACTAACAAGTTTACATGTACAGGAGATAATGCTGCCCACTTCTTGTTTACAATGACACCTGAAAGTGAGAACAGGTGTTTTCATGGCACTGTTATAGTCAGCGTCACAAGATATTTACGTGCCAGATGCGCTAAAGATTCACATGTCCGTCCATACTTCAATTACCATTCCAGGGGACATGCGTCCATACTGATGACAGGTTCTGCTCGATAACAAGCCAAAGCAGTGCGGACTAGCGCATGTTCATTTTCATTATCCGAGTCGGATGCCACCAGCAGAAGGTTGATTTTCTTTTTTGGTGGTTCAGGTTCTGTAGTTTCTGCATCAGAGTGTTGCTCTTTTAAGACATCTGAAAGCATGCTCCACACTTCATCCCTCTCAGATTTTGGAAGGTACTTCAGATTCTTAAATCTTGGGTCAAGTGCTGTAGCTATCTTCAGAAATCTCACATTGATACCTTCTTTGTGTTTTGTCAAATCTGCAGTGAAAGTATTCTTAAAATGAACAACATGTGCTGGGTCATCATCCGAGACTACTATAACATGAAATATATTGCAGAATGTGGGTAAAACAGAGTAGGGGACATACAATTTTCCCCCTAGGAGTTCAGTCACAAATTGAATTAACGCATTATTTTTTTAACAAGCAACATCAGCATGGAAGCATGTCCTCTGGAATGGTGGCCAAAGCATGAAGGGCCATACGAATGTTTAGCATATCTGGCACATAAATACCTTGCAATACTGGCTACAAAAGTGCCATGCAAATGCCTGTTCTCATTTTCTAGTGACATTGCAAATAAGAAGAGGGTAGAATTATCTCCTGTAAATATAAACAAACTTGTCTGTCTTAGCGATTGGCTGAACAAGAAGTAGGACTGAGTGGACTTGTAGGCTCTGAAGTTTTATATTGTTTTGTTTTTCAGTGCACTTATGTAACAAAAAAACACCTATATTTGTAAATTGCACTTTCACGACAAAGAGATTGCACTACAGCACTTATATAAGGTGAATTGAAAAATACTATTTCTTTTGTCATTTTTACAGTGCAAATATTTATAATAAAAAATAATACACACTTTGATTTCAATTACAACACAGAATACAATATATATGAAAATGTAGAAAAAATATTTAATAAATTTCAATTGGTATTCTATTATTTAACAGTGCAATTAATCGCGATTATTTTTTTTAATCACGATTAATTTTTTTGTGTTAATCATGTGAGTTAACTGCTATTAATTGATAGCCCTAATTACCACCCATAGCAATTAAACGGTAGATAGGGAAAGTTTCAGAAAATATGTTCTTGTTTCTTGTAAGTAAATTGGTTAACAATCTGCTTTGGGATTAATTTGGGTAACAATCTGCTTTGTTAATCATATGTTTGCATATACTTGTCGGGAATTCCATGTGTTGTGTACGTAATTATAGAATGCGCAGTTATGATAATTTGCTGTCTATAATTTTAGAGCTGGTTGAAAAATTGAAATGTTTTTCATGAAAATGTCCATGAAAGACATTTGTCCCTGTTTTTCATTGAAAAAAAAAATTTTTTTTTAACCTGTTCTATAGTTGGCCAAAAAAACAAGACACATTTTGTCCATGTTTTTCATCCAAAAATTTCAAAAATTAAATTTTGGGGCCAGATCCAATTTTTCTTTCTTTATAAAACTGAAATAATTTAAATTAAATCAAATGTTTGGGAAGGGAGCACCGAGGGTATAACAGGTGCACATCACCATTTTATACCTATATGTGCTATACCCAAGGTCTGGGCATATGGCGTGTCCCACAGGCATGCAGGCCAAGGGGCAATCTAGCCCAGAATGAAGCTCTCCTTTACAGTCAACATGAATGTATTTAAAATCTGACCTCACGTTTGCCACAAGTGGTTTGAAATTTCACAGTCTCTTTATATTGAGCCCAATTCTGCCATCCCTACATGCTTTTTGAGTGGTCCCTTGCTTTGTGAGTAGTTCCATTGATTAGAGTTGGACTAGTTGTATAGAAGAGTACTATTCAACATGAGCGAGAGAATCTACTTCTCCGGAGCGGTAAACCTAAGCGCCAGATTTTCAAAAGTTCCCACAATCAGGGCCAGATTTGTGAAAAAGCGCTGTACATTGGGTGCTGAGGTCTATTGAAAATCTGGCCATAAGTATTACAGAGGGAGCCACTGGGTATTGTGACAAAGTTCCTCCTCTATCTTGGTGGGTCCTGCGCTTATTGGTGGATTTTCTTGCCTCAGAGATTCACCATGTGGGTTGGGGAACAGCACAGAGACCTTCCCCTCTGGAAGAACCCACAGTCCAGGTCAATTGGGAGGTTTGGGGGGGACCGGGCCCGCCCTCTACTCCAGGTTCCAGCCCAGGGCCCCTGTGGACTGCAGCTGTCTATAGTGCCTCCTGTAACAGCTGCATGACAGCTACAACTCCCTGGGCTACTTCCCCATGGCCTCCTTCAAACACCTTCCTTATTCTCACCAGAGGACCTTCCTCCTGGTGTCTGATAACGCTTGTGTTTCTCAGTCCTCCAGCAGCACACCCTCTCACTCTCAGCTCCTTGCGCCTCTTGCTCCCAGCTCCTCACACTCGCACCACAAACTGAAGTGAGCTCCTTTTAAAACCCAGGTGCCCTGATTAGCCTGCCTTAATTGATTCTAGCAGCTTCTTCTTAATTGGCTCCAGGTGTCCTAATTAGCCTGCCTGCCTTAACTGGTTCTAGCAGGTTCCTGATTACTCTAGTGCAGCCCCTGCTCTGGTCACTCAGGGAACAGAAAACTACTCATCCAGTGACCAGTATATTTGCCCTCTACCAGACTCTTGTACCCCACTGGTCTGGGTCTGTCACAGTATTGAGCACTTTTGAAAATCTAGCCCTAACAGCATGATCTAGCCCTTTGGTTGGCTATAAGGTGTGATTTCCTGAACTCACTCTCCCCCTCAAATGTAACATTATAATGAAGCTATTTAATATTGGTTCACGTTTATGGGCATATTTGGCTATATTGTCTGTGATGATTCATTGTGGATATATTTCAGACTATCCAATGGGCTCCTAGTCTTTCAACACAAACATGCCACCAGGTACCGTTAACCCCAGGCAGGGGAATGATTATGAGAATATTAAGTAAAGGCATTGCTAGGTAACCTGTTCTTTGCTTGGAAGCCAACATGTAGTCATGAGTAAACATTGAATGATTTGAAAGCTAGATTCTGCTGCTCATTTTTTTAAGCTGCTGTGGCCACTCAAAAAATGTGTTGCTTGGGGTAATAAAATCTGCCTTTTAATGTTTAGGTTTCATCTTACTAAAAACTGCAAAGGATGCATGTGATTGAGTCAGCAAAAGTTGGGCCTGCTCCTCAGTCTTTCCAAAAGCAAGAACACCTGCAGATTTCCTCTCCTACAAAGGAGGCTTCGTAAATTACATCTTCGAAAGAATGTTTCTCAGAGCATCACAGGCAAAAATAGCACACATAGCAAACTGCTGTAGTTGTTACTGCAACTGAAAAATAAAAGGCTTGATTTTGTGTATTTTCTAGGTCACTTACTTTCAACTCTGTGTTGTCTTAAAAACTGACCAAAATGTGAAATTCAAAGGGCCTTCAGCTACTTTTGAAACTCCTCCCTCCAAAGGAATGTGGTCCTTGCCCAGCTTTCAAAGAGATGAAGATCTGTACTGTACTCAGTATGTGATGGCACAAGACAACAAGGGACTTAGGGTACGTCTACAGTACCAAATTAATTCAAACTTATTCTATTCGAATTTTCGGAAGCGATTTTATACATTCAGTGTTGTGTGTAACTCCACCAGAGAGGTCCTTTGGGGCCATCTGTCTGCCCCAAGTCAGGATAAAGGAGGAGGGTTGGACGTGGGGCTAGCACCTCCACCCCGTAAAAAAATTAATTTGCTACAGAAACGCCAACAATAGAGATAACAGAGACTTTTAGCCTGGAAAAAGAAGGGCCTTCAACTTGAAGACGCATGACGCTGGGTGGTGAAAGTCGTGAGGAAGCCACTAAGCGGATTACCCTTCTTGCAACTAGGAGGATTACCATCGGTACATGGAACGTGAGGACCATGTACGAGTCATAAAGATGGTGCAGGTCGCAGCAGAGATGAGGAGCAACAACCTGACCCTACTAGGCATTAGCGAGACAAGATGGACGCAAGCTGGACAGAGACGATTGTTGACAGGAGAGCTGTTGCTGTATTCCAGACATGAAGAGAGCGATGCACCCCACACACAGGGATTAGGCTTCATGTTGTCCAAGCAGGCAAAGAGAGCACTGGTTGGGAGGCACATGGTTCCAGGATCACCACAGCATCCTTCAGAACTAAAATGAAGAGGATTAAGATGAATGTTGTACAGTGCTATGCTCCAACAAATGACAGTGAATAGGGGGACAGACTATTTTTACAACAGACTTCAGAAAATATTAGAGACTCTCCCAGACAAAGACATTACCATCCTTATGGGAGACTTTAATGCCAAAATTGGACCTGACAACACAGGATATGAACAAGTCATGGGGACCCACGCTCTGGGAGAGATGAGTGAGAATGGAGAGAGATTTGTGGATTTGTGTGCACTTAACAACCTGGTCATAGGAGGTAGCATCTTTCCTCATAAGCGGATCCACAAGAGTACCTGGGTATCGCCAGCAGGCACGATAGAAAACCAGATCGATCATGTCTGTATTAGTAAGAAGTTCAGAAGATCTTTGCAGGACGTTAGAGTTAGAAGAGGAGCAGACGTAGCGTCCGACCATCACTTAGTGGTGGCCAGATTGAAGCTGAAGAAGAACTGGATAGACGCGTCAGATAGAAGAGCGAAGTACAACATCAGCCTTTTGAAGGATCATAAGATCAAGGAAGATTTTGGACTGACGCTGAAGAATAAGTTTTCAGTACTACAGGATCGGTCTGAGAAAGAGGAAGACAGTGTATCCAACAGATGGCAGAAAGTGAGAGAGACACTTAGGTCAGCATGCCAGGAAGTGCTTGGAATCAAGAAATACCAGCAGAAAGAGTGGATCACGGCAGAGACCTTGACTAAGATAGAAGATAGAAAGAAGAAGAAGGCAGTAGTTAATAACAGCAGGACTAGAGCAGCAAAGTCTAAAGCGCAAGAAGAGTATGCTGAAGCCCATAAAGTAGTGAAGAGGAATATTAGGAAGGATAAGAGAGATTATGTAGATGGACTGGCAGCAGAAGCAGAACAGGCAGCATACAATGGTAATATGAAACAGCTGTATGACATCACCAAGCGACTGTCTGGAAAGTTCAGCAAGCCAGAACGTCCCGTCAAAGACAAGCAGGGAAAGTCTATAACAGAAATAGAACAACAGATGAATAGATGGGCGGAGCACTTTGAGGAACTCCTAAATAGACCAGCACCACTAAATCCACCAGACATTGACCCAGCCAACGAAGACCTTCCAATCAATTGTGATAGACCTACCAGAGATTAGATCAGAAAAGCCATCACTATGATGAAGAACAGGAAGGCGGCTGGACCTGACGATATTCCAGCAGAGGCCCTGAAAGTAGATCTGGATGCTTCAGTGGAAATACTGTACCCCCTTTTTGAGAAGATATGGGAAGAAGTGATTCTGGCAGACTGGAAAGAGGGATACCTTATTAAAATCCCCAAGAAAGGAGACCTCAGCAATTGTGCCAACTACACACTTCTGTCGGTGCCAAGGAAGGTCTTCAACCGAGTTCTCTTAGAGAGAATGAAGGATGTCGTCGATCCACAGCTACGAGATGAGCAGGCAGGTTTCCAGCAAAATAGATCATGCACGGACCAGATAGCAACGCTCCGCATCATAGTCGAGCAGTCTATGGAATGGAACTCCTCGTTGTACATCAACTTTGTTGACTATGAGAAAGCATTCGATAGCGTGAATCGAGAGACTCTCTGGAAGCTCCTTCGGCATTATGGCATCCCAGCAAAGGTGGTTAACTTGATTAAGAACTTATATGATGGCATACACTGTAGAGTGATCCATGGAGGGCAGCTTACAAACAGCTTCCAGGTGTGAACCGGAGTCAGACAAGGATCTTTGTTGTCACCATTTCTTTTTCTCCTTGTCATTGATTGGATTATGAAGACATCCACTTATGAGCGCAGGAACGGAATCCAGTGGACGTTGTGGACCCAGCTTGATGACCTGGACTTTGCCGACGACCTTGCACTCCTTTTGCATAGCAAACAACAGATGCAAGAGAAGACTAACGTAGTGGCAGCCACATCATCACAGGTTGGCCTCAACATCCACAAGGACAAGACCAAGATCCTCAAGATTAACTCCATCAGTAATGACCCAGTCACACTGAATGGAAGCCCTCTGGAAGAAGTACAGTCCTTCACCTACCTAGGCAGCATCATCGACCAACAGGGTGGCATGGACGCAGACATCAAAGCAAGGATCAGTAAGGCAAGAGCAGCTTTCTTACAGCTCAAGAACATCTGGAGCTCCAGAGAGCTGTCTTTGGCAACAAAGATTAGACTGTTCAATTAAAACATGAAATCAGTCTTATTGTATGGAGCTGAAACCTGGAGGATAACTAAAACAACCACCAGGAAGATCCAGACCTTCATAAATAGTTGCCTTAGAAGGATTCTCCAGATCCACTGGCCAGACACCATCAGCAACATCTACCTCTTGGAGAGGACCCGTCAACTTCCAGCAGAGGAAGAAATTAGAAGGAGAAGGTGGGGCTGGATAGGACACACACTACAGAAGCAGCCAACCAACATCACTAGACAGGCATTGCGGTGGAACCCCCAAGGCAAGCGGAAAAGAGACTGTCCAAGAAACACCTGGCGACGCGACCTTCAGGCTGATAGCATAAAAATGGGCTATACCTGGAACCAGCTAGAGCAAATGGCCCAGGATAGAGGACTCTGGAGATCTGTGGTTGGCGGCGCATACCCCGATTGGGGTGATGGGCATGAGTGAGTGAGTGAGAGTGTTGTGTGTCCCCACTAAAGTGCATTAATTCGGTGGAGTGCATCCACAGTACCGAGGCTAGCATCGAATGTTGGAGCGGTGCACTGTGGGAAGCTATCCCACAGTTCCTGCAGTCCCCGCCGCCCATTGGAATTGTGGGTTAAGCCCCCAGTGCATGATGGGGCAAAAACATTCTCACGGGTGTTTCTGGGTGTGTGCCATCACTCGCTCCTCCCTCCCTGAAAGCTACGGCAGACGGCATACTGCCAGCAGTTGGTGCAGTACGGAGCACCACCTGTCTCCTATTACTATGAATACACCTCGCATGTCCTCTTGTCTTTCTATCTACTCTTTTATCTAACCATTTCCCGCCTTTTTTCAGCTATCGTGAACCAAGCAGCACAGCTTCCACCACAAACTCTGCTCTCCCACTCTTGCATCGCTAGCTAATTTTTCCATGTTGTCTGTCCTGGGCACCCGTGGAAGCTACAGAAGGCAACAATTCCCCTCCATTTTTTGGCCATTGTGAACTGAGTCGCACAGCTTCCGCCGCAAACTCTGCTCACGCTTCCGCCGCAAACTCTGCTCTCCCGCTCTTGCAGCTCTAGCAAGCTTCCCGACTCTGTGAAAGCTACAGAAGACAACCATTTACCGCCTTTTATCGGCCATCTTTAACCGAACAGCTCTCCTATGTTTCACGCCTTTCGCGCCTTTTTTCCAGGATTACTCTTGCAGGTGCCATAGTGTGGCAAGCATGGAGCCCGCTCAGATCTCCGCTGCAGTTTTGACCATTGTAAATACCTCGCACATTATCCAGCAGTCTGTGCAGTACCTGCAAAACCTGGCGAGGAAGCAACGACAGTGCGATTACTTTACTGATGAGGACATGGACACAGATGTTACTAGAAGCATGGCATGTGGCGATTGGGAGATCATGGTGGCATGATTCCCAGTGGCTGCAAAACGTTCGTATGTGCAGGGCCACTTTCATGGAACTTTGTGACTTGCTGTCCCCTGCCCTGAAGCGCAAAGACACCAAAATGAGAGCAGCCCTCACAGTTGAGAAGCGAGTGGCTATAGCACTGTGGAAGCTTGCAACGCCAGACAGCTACCGGTCAGTCAGGAATCAGTTTGGAGTAGGCAAATCTACTATAGGGGCTGCTGTGCTGCAAGTAGCCAATGCAATCATTGACCAGCTGCTATCAAGGGTAGTGACTTTGGGAAATGTTCAGACCATTGTGGATGGCTTTAATGCGCTGGGGTTCCTTAACTGCGGCGGGGCAATAGATGGAACACATATCCCTATCTTGGTCCCGGCACACCGGGGCGGCCAGTACATAAACCACAAGGGGTTCCATGGTGCTGGAAGCACTGGTGGATCACAAGGGACATTTCACCGACATCAACGTGGGATGGCCGGGAAAGGTGCATGACACTCACATCTTTAGGAACTCTGGTCTGTTTGAACATGAAGCCGTACACAGGCACCCTGGACAGTAGTAAGGAGCAGTTCAACTATAGGCTGAGCAAGTGCAGAATGTGTTTTTGGACGTTTGAAAGCGCGCTGGCGCAGTTTACTGACTCGGTTAGATCTCAGCACAACCAATATTCCAATTGTTATTGCTGCTTGTTGTGTGCTCCACAGTATCTGAGAGAGTAAGGGGGAGACGTTTATGGTGGGGTGGGAGGTTGATGCAACTCGCCTGGTGGCCAATTTCGCACAGCCAGACAACAGGGCGGTTAGAAGAGTGCAGCAGGGCATGCTGCGCATCAGAGAAGCTTTGAAAGCCAGTTTCATGACTGGCCAGGGTACAGTGTGACAGTTGTGTTTGTTTCTCTTGAAGTTACTCACCCCCTATATATATAAAAAGAAATAAAGTCAAAATTGTTTAAAAACTGTTCTTTATTATTTGTTGCACAACACATTGAGAGAAATCAGAAGGTAGACGGGGTGCGGTGGGTATTGGATTATGGGGGTGGAGGAGGAGAGAAGGACAAGTCCAGAAACCAAATCAAAAGTTCACATATGCCAGCTTTCTGCTGCTTGGGCGATCCTCTGGGGTTGATTGTGTGGGTCCCTGTAGCCTCCCCCCTCGTGTTCTTGGGCATCTGGGTGAGGAGGCTATGGAACTTGGGGAGGAGGGAGGGCGGTTATACAGGGGCTGCAGTGGCAGTCTGTGGTCTTGCTGCCTTTCCCGCATTAGAGCCACCATACAACGGAGCATGTCAGTTTGCTCCCCCATGAGCTTGACCATGGCATCCTGCCTGATCTCATCGTGCGCGTCCCTCCTCTCTTCGTGTTCCTGTAATGCTTTATGGAACTCCGCAATTGTTTGCCTCCACGCATTCAGCTGGGCCCTATCAGTGTGTGAGGACTGCATGAGCTCTGCGAACATGTCGTCCCAAGTTTGTTTTTTCCGCCTTCTAATCTGGACCAGCCTCTGGGACGGAATAGATAGGGGCCGCGTTGAAACATTTGCACCTGCGGGAGGAGAAAAAGGGAGGGTAATATTTTAAAAGATAGATTTCAGAGAACAAAGGAGACACTTTGGTGTGAGTAAGCCATCACACATGGCCGGGCAACAGAATTCAGCTTGCAGGCAGCCTAGTGGCATGCGGGGTTCTGCTTCTTCTACATTCATTTCAATGCTTTCTAACTGCTGGGCCCCCTTTCCCATAGCAAGCAATGCCCGGTGGATTTGCCATATAAAAGAAGGGCCTGTGGGCTCTCTGGGATGATCACTTCACACACACACGCACACACACACCCCCGCATGGCTCCAATGAGGCTCTGAGCAGGGATGAGCCCTTTAAACTAAATGTGAACAGCCCAGCATGGCTGGGTTCCCCGCCCCCCACCACGTAGCTCCGATCAGGCTCTCACTCACCAGAAGTACCTTCTCCAGGGTCATGGTCCGGGAACATGCCTTGGGAGTGGGGGGAGGCTATTGGCTCCAGCGTTAAGAATAGTTCCTGGCTGGGGGGGGGGGGGGAACGGATTCCCCATTTGCCGCCTGTGCACTATCCTCCTCCTCCTCTTCATCCTCCAACGACTCTTCCTCCTCGCTCCGTGCAACTCCCCCCTTGCAGGTGTCCACGGACAGTGGCGGGGTAATGGTGGCAGCACCCCCCATAATTGCATGCAGCTCACGGTAGAAGCGGAATGTATGGGGCTGTGACCCAGAGCACCCATTCGCCTCCCTGGCTTTTTGGTACGCTTGCCTGAACTCCTTGATTTTTGTACGATACTGCTCTGTGTCCCTGGAGTAGCCTCTTTCCATTATAGCCCTGGAGACTTTAGCATATGTATTTGCGCTCCTTTTTTTGGAACATAGTTCTGCCATAACAGACTCGTCTCCCCAACATGCAATGAGATCCAGTACCTCCCGTTTGGACCATGCTGGAGCTCGTCTGCGAATCCAGGACTGCGAGATCTCTTGTGATGGTGGACTCTACATGGTCGCCTGTGATGGTGGACTGTGCTGATGGTCACCTGTGCTGATGGTGACCAAAGAGGAAATGAAATTCAAAAGTTCCCGGGGCTTTTCCTGCCCACCTGGCTAGTGCATCAGAGTTGAGAGTGTTGTCCAGAGCGGTCACAAGGGAGCATTCTGGGATAGCTCCCGGAGGCCAATAATGTCGAATTGCGTCCACAATACCTTTATTCCAGGATTGCGATCTCGATTTAAGCGCTACTCCACTTGCCGAGGTGGAGTACAGAAATCGGATTAAAGAGCCCTTTAAATCGAAAAAAAACGGTTTGGTGGTGTGGACGGAATCTTTTTTTTTTTTTTAGAATTAACTCGGCTAATTCCGAAATAACAGACTAGTGTAGACCAGGCCTTAGACTCTAACTACACTATATAAAAGCAGTATTGCTAGTTCCAAGAGTCAGCCTCTTCACACCCAATTCCTGAGATTGGCTTTAAAAATCTTGAGATTTTTAAACAATACATTTGGGAAAAACAACGAGGAGTCCGGTGGCACCTTAAAGACTAACAGATTTATTTGGGCATAAGCTTTTGTGGGTAAAAAACCCACTTATTCAGATGCACAAAAGCTTATGCCCAAATAAATCTGTTAGCCTTTAAGGTGCCACCAGACTCCTCGTTGTTTTTGTGGATACAAACTAGCACGGCTATCCCTCTGATACTTAATACATTTGGGGTTCTTTTTATTTGCCTTCTTGTTTGCTGAGCCTTCTGGATGCACTTGGGTTGCATTTTTTAGCTTCTTTCCACAACCCTGTGAGCTAGAAACGTTCTTTTTTTAAATGAAAGCTGAGATTCTCACCTAATCACTTGTCTCCTGGAGCTGAGGCTTAAAGCAAAACATCCAATATCACAAGAGTCATGAGAAAATTATGAGTGTGGCTACATGGTCAAAAGTATGCATCAAAGAATATTGCGGTGCTGTAAATTAATTAGACCTGAGTTCAAATCCTGATTTAGGTCACAAGCAGAAACAAGTGTTTTGTCTCATCCTAGTCTCCATAAGTCCACATAGCAAAACTATCAGCACAGTTTGGAACAAGTATCAGTCTCTGTTCAGAAGAGCCCCACAACAGTAATAATAGGGTCCTGCCATCGTGACAGTGATGCACTACTAGCACGGCCATAAAGGAGAAAATCTGTAAAGTGCCTGCCTAAATTAAGCTTGGCTCTTGCCAGTGTTTCACTCTGACAAGTACCAGGCCCGCTTCCAAATTACAAACTACAAAGGTGTGCACTTCTGCAAACGAGAGAAGTGGGAAAAGGTCTCTGGAAATTCCTGTACTGGAGCCACCTTCTTTGATATGCTCTGTGCTCCTCGCATCCTTCTACTGCCAAGTCACCAAAGCATTTGATTGTGCAGTGCATTCCATGCTTCTTTATAATAGGGTGAGTAGTTCTGACACAAAATGAAGAAGAAAAACTCACAACACTAAGTCGGTGCTGACATAGATCAGCCAAAACTTCTCCAAATGAATTTAGGTGATCAGTGAGCTGTGATGGCATTTCTTCTATTTCTAGTCCTGCCAAAAGCTCAGATTAGAGACACTCACTCTCTGAACTGACCCCGAGTACGTAGTGCAATGAAAAAAGCTGGGTTTTCCCCCTTTCTCACACAACATTCTCTCCCAGCTAATCCTGCGTCCAGTGCCAATATGACACACAGTAATAAATGCACAGGAGTGTCTGATGGCAAATCAGCAAATTCAGACAGAAAGAGTTACTAAATTCAGTCTGATTAACCAATACAATACATTCTAATGACCAAGTAGTGTGGACCAATATTTACCAGTGCATGCAGTTGAGCTGATCAGAATACAGAACCCTTCTTTGTGCATAGAAGAGATAGTCTGTTATCATACCGCAGCTTGTCTTTCACACCACATGCACCACTTACTACATAACGGAAGCAAAGCTTAGCAATTTTATTCAGCCGCTCTGCCACAAAAACTCAATTTAAAAATGGCATTATTGTAACTTGTGGATATGGATCCCATTAACTAGCTCCTTGTCACTTCCCTGAAGCACCATTTCTTCACATTTAAGTTACAATTTTTGTGGGAGCTTTTCCCCCCTGTATTATCTCTGACTAAACTTTTTATCTGCTTCACTGTACTTTCTCCATCCCTCTGGCATCTTGAGGCCCAGAGATGTTGTCAGAAGACTGCTTGCTCACAGGACGTGCAGGTCTTTGCCTGCTGCAAAGGGGGTCTCCCAGTGTACAATGGCAGCATAAAGCCAAATCATTGCTTTCCAAGGCTCTCCACAGGTAATAGATGCTAAATATAGAGCTGGTTTTCAAACCTGCAGAGGTACTTTCACAGCTCAACAACAGATGATTTCAACCCACCTAAATGTGAGATGGGAGGATTACTTTTTGCAAGCCTGTCCTCTGCTATCCAGGTATTTATATCATACTCATCTCCATATCATCACAGAACATGAGTGTTCCCTGAAGCACTTGACTGTCTCCCTAGTCTTTTGAAATAAGAGATGGAATATTGACCAATGCAAGGTACTGCACTATTGTTAAAGTTCTGCCAGCATTTCCATTCAAAACTCACTTTTATCAGGGGTTTATAATTCAGCTATTTAAAAACAAATCACTATGCATTAAAACGTGGGAAGCAGCATCAGTCCTGCCAAATATTAACTTTATCATTTTGCAGGTGAGGAAGTGTAAAAGAAGTACAGATGTTTATTTTAATATATTCACATACTTCAGTACAGTACCAATTGAAAAGGGTACTCTGTACAACCTGGCCCCCATTCAGTCTTTACGCTTCACTCTGTCAAGTCCCCACTGGTATAGTGGCCCACAGGCTGCTATCTTGCCTCAGAGCCATCCACCAAGGTGATGATTTGTCTCTCCACCACACCTTAAATTGAGAGATCAGCCAGACCCAAGATTTGGGCTGTGATGTTTAAAATCCTTATCACTTTTCTATGGCCACAGATCTGTGATGGTACAGTTCTGTTGTGCAGAAAAGATTTATATGAGGTATTTTCATGGGGATGAAATGTTTGCTTACTATTTATATTTTACTCAGCTCAGTCACAGAATCACAGAGTCCTGCACAGCTGGGTTCAGGTTGGTCACATCAGGATGGAGAAAGGGCAGGGGTGCAGCAGGCAGAATCAGCATTATGTGGATCCATCAGCCATTGCTCACCACAGAATGGGAGCACAGGGGTTATGGTGGCTACAGCAGCTTTTGGTTTCCTGGGATGAAAAGATTCATAACCTCCCTTCTGCTCCCACTGATCTCCTGGCTACTTGGGCTTGGCATGAGAGGCAGGATGGAATAAAAATATAATGGGAAAAAAATACATGGGGTGATGTGGACTGAACAAAATGACCTTAGCATTTTAAAAGGGTTTGTATTCACCTAAAAATAATAGGTTAAAATAAGTATTATTATTTATTAATGCAAATAATAATAATACTTTCTTCTTATCTAGAGATTTTCATCAGTAAACCTCAAAGCATTTTACCCAGGGAAGTAAATATAATTATCCCCATTTTACATATGGGGAAACTGAGGCCCGGGGAGGTGCAATGACTTGCCCATGGTGATCAACAAGCCAATGGTAGAATGCAGAAAAGAACCCATGTCTCCTGAGCCCCAGGCCAGCACTCTATACACCAGACCACACTGCCCACCCTTAGAATATTAAGAATGAAAGAATTTTTAAAATAAAATGCATTTAAATTTTAAGCTCTTTGGACATAGGGTCTGTCTCATATAGGTTTATACAGTGCCTAGCACAATGATTTTGACTGAGTTTCATAGATGACTCCGTAACATCAATAATATGGACCACTGATGTTGTTTGCTTACCATTTATATTTTACTCAGCTCAGTCAGTGAACACTTGGACAAGTCAGTTTCACTTTTCTATTTATAGACTGTTTGTCACGCACTAGCATAATGCTGTTGTGTTTCAGTACTGTTGTGCACCACCCTTCAGCCCTGTGGGGGAATATTTAGACTCCAGATCTTTAAAAAATATCTTTCATTAAAAATAAAACAGTACATTCATCAAAACTGTTTGATTTGTATTAAATTTTAGAAAACTTTTACAAATATTGGGGTATGGGGGAGAAAGATCAAAACTACTTGATAGAGTCTATTTAAAAACAAATATAAACATGAGAAGTTATTTGATTCTTTAAAGGGCATATACTGCATCAACCTTAGTTTAAGAATTATTATTATATCCAACATTACCTGATTCCCAAATCATCTATCTGTTGCACTTCCATGCTCTATGTACGTGAAGTCAATCATACATATTTTATTGTTCCCTTTGTTTTTATACAATTTTAATTTTTAAAAATCTGAAATATGCGATTATTAATTTAGGTAAGGAACTGTTAGAATCTTGTGTGATTTTTGATGTCACATACACTTTCCTAAGGAATTTTAAAAGAAATCGAAATAAATTAATAAACATATCATACTACAGTGAATAAAAATCCTTATCCTACAAACATAATTTAAAAAAAATGTTAACGATCCAAAACTCAGTAATAGACTACATATTATGACTAAGTACATAATGTTTTCACCTCTACTATATACTAGTTAAGGCAAAGCCTTATGGAAGCATTTAACTTCACTAAAGTGAGTAGCCCAGTTACTTTGATGGGATTTCTCGGATTCTTAAAGTTAAGCAGATGTATAAGGGTTTGTAGGATCAAGGTCTGAAGGTCTGTGTACACTGCCCGCAGTGCGCTGCCCTGCAACTACCGCATGTGGATGTTATAGGCACGAACGAAAAGGTTATTTTGACTACATTAATATGAACTAGGAAAATTTTAGTCCATGCCGATAGTGTCCATACAGGATAGTTACAGTGCAGCTCTTTGGTGCACACTGCTATTTCATACCCCTGTAGTCTGAACTGTGGGGCAGTACAGACGTAGCCTTAGTCTATACACAGCAGTAGCTCCTCCAGAAATCATTGGGTGTGCAGGATCAGGATCAGGCCCAGACAAATTACAAAACAAACAATACAATCTAAAACTCTTTGAAAATAATGCACTTCCTCATTCACGTACCATGACCGGAGTGAAAACCCACCAGAGTTCAAGGGCCTGATCCAAAACCCACTGAAGTCAATGGAAAAATTTCCCATTGACTTTACTGAGCTTTGGAATGGGCCTGTAAAGCAGTGTTAAGAAATGAAGCTCCCCATTTTGCTTTAGTTGCTAGTGATGTCCTCAACTGTGCTAGGGAACACACAGGTCCAAACCTGACAGTTAAAATCACTTCAGTTCACATTTAAATAACATTGAGACTAGGAGTGAAAAGCCAAAACCCTGATTCTGAATATTCATGACCTTTGAAAAAACATGGGTCCAGATCTGTATCCAAAATGTGTAGCTAAAGCCCATTTCAGATGAAGACTTACACAAACCAAAACTAGAAAAGGAATTCTAAGAGTGCTGAGTGGATTATCTTTTCACATACACCTGTTTTATATTGGTGTAACTCCATTCATGTCAATGGAGTTACTCCTGACTAACATCACCGCAAGTGAGAGCAGAATCACTCTCTCCATCCGTATCTTAAGCACAATGGGTTAGATCCTGAAGATGTCTTGTAGCCAAGTGTGTCACCGTGTGCAGCAATCCATGTGTAAAACAAGTGCAGGGTCTTGTTCTACTTGTTAAGTTTCCTCAGATTTTGTTGGTATGTGTTTATTAAGCATAGGTCTCCATGTGTTTCTTAAGCATAGTTTTCCAATGTTAACAGGGATCTCACGAAGTATTTGTGTTGAACCCTGACAAATCAACTGGAAAAAAATATTCAAAATCCAAGAGAAACTGGAAAAATATTCAATGCAGATTATGGGGTGCCACAGCAACATAGCCAATATACCAACAGCCTTACCATGACACAGCCAAGAAGGCAACTCCAAAGTTGCCAATGTAACTGCCTGTGCAGCTTGACCAAAATATTTAAAAGAAAAGCATCCAAGTTTTGAGTGCCATCAAAAGCAGAAAAGGACTCATAATATTATGCACTTCTAGAGCACGTTCAAGTTTGGATCTTAAATCTCTTCACAAATATTAATTAATTAGCGCTCTCAACTTCCTGTGAGGGAGGTATAATTATGCTTGTTTCAGAGATCAATAAACGGAGTGGCTTACTCACGATTATACAGGCGCGGTTTAACTGTCACTTGAAGTCAATGGAAAGATAAATTCCCATAGTCTTCAATGGAAGCTAGCTTGGGCCCAGAGTGAGCGAGCCACAAGGCAATTGTACCCTGGAGTCCCGAGTCCCTAATGTACTCTAAGCATTAGACAGCACTTCCCAAGGGCTTTTGTAACATTTGTGAATGGAGGTTCTAAAGCCACAGGGCCTCAAGTTAGTAAGGTGTATGCCTTGGTACGAAATGAAAGTCAAAGATACTCACTACAGAACTGCCATTCATACCAGGCTGTCTTCATAGAATCATAGAACTGGAAGAGACCTTGAGAGGTCATCTAATCCAGTCCCCTGCACTCATGGCAGGACTATGGTAATTATTATCTCTTATCTACCCCCTGGTTCTCAACTGGGGGTATGTGTACCCTTGGAGGTACACAGATGTCTTCCACGGGGTACATCAATTCATCTAGATATTTGCCTAGTTTTACAACAGCCTACATAAAAAGCACTAGTGAAGTCTGTACAAACTAAAATTTAATGTAGACAATGACTTGTTTATACTGCTCTATATATTATACACAGTAATGTAAATACAATATTTATATTCAAATTGATTTTATAATTATATGATAATGAGAAAGTAAGCAATTTTTCTGTAACAGTGTGCTGTGACAGTTCTGAATTTTTATGTCTGATTTTGTAAGCAAGTAGTTTTTAAGCAAAGTGAAACTTGGGGGTATGCAAGACAAATCAGACTCCTGAAAGGGGTACAGTAGTCTGGAAAGGTTAAGAGCCACTGATCTATACAATCCCTGACAGGTGTTTGTCTAACCTGCTCTTAAAAATTTCCAATGATGGAGATTCCACAACCTCTCTAGGCAATTTATTCCAGTACTTTACCACCCTATTTTTCCTAATGTCCAACCTAAACCACGCTTGCTGTATTATAAGGCCACTGCTTCTCGTCCTATCCTCAGAGGTTAAAGAGAACCATTTCTCTCCCTCCTTCTTGTAACAACCTTTTATGTACTTCAAAAATTTTATCATGTCCCCTCTCAGTCTTCTCTTCCCCAGACTAAACAAACCCAATTTTTTCAGTCTTCCCTCTTAGGTCATGTTTTCTAGACCTTTAATTATTTTTGTTGCTCTTCTCTGGGCTTTCTCCAATTTGTCCACATCTTTCCTGAAACGTGGCGCCCAGAACTGGGCACAATACTCCAATTCAGGCTATATCAGCGTGGAGTAGAGAGGAAGAATTACTTCTCGTGTCTTGCTTACAACACTTCCTCTGAGAGCATGCGCACAGTATTAACTTTTCATTAAAAAAAGATAATTTTCTTATGGGAGGGAAGTATGAGGGAATGTACTTCTCATACTGTCAGATGGAACAGATCTTGAGAGTGGGGAAACTGGCACTTATACTCCCACACAGACAGATTCTTCCAAAGAGAATCTTTCTAAAGCGGGTCAGTGTTGCAAACAGGTGTCTAAATGATTCTGAATCCTCCCCCCTCAACAAGTATTGTGTGAATACACACTAAGGCACTGAGCCTGTCTTCCCTGTTCCCAGAACTCCCACAATTTACGCGCTCATTGGGAGGTCTGAGTGGCAAGGAATTCAGAACTGCAAGCTCCAGGTAGTCCAGTGCCAGCCAGTTTGGGGCGAAACGTAATTTCCTATAAGAGTGAACATTTCTGAGTAGATATTGAAAAAAACTGGCCTCACCTAATGCCTATTATTTTACTGAGCTGCTTGTAGAAAAGAAAAAAAAATCTATTTTCCTTTCTTAATCCCAAATGCTAATTAACTGAATAAAAGAGGTTTGAATTCTACACACACACACACACACACACACACACACAAAAAAGTCACAATGGTGTTTAAAATACCCTTCCACTATACTGTGCATGAAAAGACAACATCTTAGCATAAATATTCCCCTTTGCAAATCAAATAACTATTTGAACACTTCACTGTAATTAATTGATACATTTTGGCACCCACAGCACCAGCCAAAAAAAAAAAAAAAAAGAGAGAGAGAAAAAAAGTGGACAAACAGCCTGAATCCTAACAAAGACCATAGAAAGCCTGGCTGGGGGGAGTCTTTTCTTCTTGTACATGCTGTATTTATTCTGTCTGCACTCACCCTTGGTCCTAAAAACAATGGACCAATTTCCATGGCAAAGGACACATAGGGAGATTTTATAGAGGGAATATTTGTCTTCCAAACCTCTTCTTTCAAAATGTTAGTGCAAGAGGGCTTGGCAATTAGGCATGGCAAAAACAAACCAAAAAACCCAAGCCAACCAACCAATGGTATGTTCTAATGATCTTTTCAGAACTGAGACCAAAAAGCTGGAGCCCTATTTGCAATGCTTACTCACTCACATAATTGGAGTAAGATTTGCAGGATTAGGTCCTTCGCCATCAGTGAAAGTCCCATTTTGGAGGCTATTATATTATGCAGAACTATTAGGCTGTTAGAGAGAACCTGCAAGTTGCAGCTGCAGTAATCATACTAAAGAACTATTACACAGACAGATATATTACCCTGTCATTGAGTCTGTTTTGCAGTTCTACTCAGGCTTTTCTTTACATTAAGATAGTTAGAAAGGGAAAGCTCTAGGTTTTAATCAGCCTAATGCAACTGGCGGTTAAGAGGGTCACATAAAAACAAAAGTAAGTTAAGGATTCTTTTTTGGCCAACTTTTAATTAAAGGAAGGGGAGATGAGTTTTGAAATGGGAATGAAGTGAGCCCTGTGGGGACATGTTTGGGACAAAAAGCTCAACACTTATGCAATGCCTCAATGCACCAAGAACGGGAAAGGACAACTACTGCCAGGATGCAATGCCGACCTGATTTACTACAGCTTCTGCTTCAAGTGGTCGTCAGAGCAAGTTCAGGCACGGTTCATCATTATTATTTCATCAATTAAATGCACTATGCTCAGCTGGCATCCAGTGAAGTAGGCTGTCACAGATGCATCCAAATCCAGGTCAAAGGGGGTCTTTGTTCTTCCAAAAAAAAAAAAAAATCCACTGTGGAATGAGATGCTTCATGCTAATCAAAACAGAAATGATGGAAAAACAAAACCTTACGATCTAGCGAAGTTGACCAAGGGGAAAAGAAAGCATCTTTTTGTCTCTCTTGTTATTCACTGGAAGCACTTTATCTTCTTGGTTCAAAAAAAGTTCCATTAGGCAGAAATGTAAGGCTCGGCAATATTTCAGCAAAATGCCCTTGCTGAAAAAGGAAAGGAAGGGGTCCTAGGCACTTGAGTTATTTTTGCCCCCTGCCCCGAAATAGTTATTTCTGAACGCAACAAACACAAGGGCGAATGAAGCTTCTCGGCCTCTGGAATGCACTCAAGATTTCACCTGATCTCAATGCCTCTGCTACAGATGGTTTTGATGTTCCCAGGTGCAGATACAGGTCTAGTGATCTCAACAGATCCAAAACACACAGAGTGCTCTTTGGGTCTTAAGCAGCCATCTGCAACTCTCCTTTATGAGCCACATCACTACAACTGAGATTGTGGTGTTGCTGCTATTTTTGAAATATACCTTTCTTTTACTCCAGAATCTATTTTTAATCTCATGAACAGATAAGCGACTGGTCAGCTCTACTGGCCTTTGAAATATAGTGGCTTTGCAGCTGTTAAATGTTAGTTTACTGTCCACTCAGAAGTACTGATGGTGATTATTTGAATCATCCAATAGATCAGGGGTGGGCAAACTACGACCAGCGGGCCACATCCAGCCCGCTAGCCGACTTAATCCAGCCCTCGAGCTCCTGCTGGGGAGCAGATTCTGGGGTTTGCTCCACTCCTGCGCTCTAGCCGGGGAGCAGGGTCGGGGACTGCTCCATGCGTGTGTGCCGTGGCTCCCAGAAGCAGTGGCATGTCCCCTCTCCAGCTCCTCCTATGTGTAGGGGCAGCCAGGGGGCTCCTCATGGTGCCCCCGCCCCAAGCGCCACCCCCGCAGCTCCCATTGGCTGGGAACTGCGGCCAATGGGAGCTGCAGGGGCTGTGCTTGCAGACGGGGCAGCGCGCAGAGCCGCCTGGCCGCACCTCGGCGTAGGAGCTGAAGCAGGGACATGCCGCTGCTTCTGGGAACTGCTTGAGGTAAGCACTGCCTGGAGCCTGCACCCCTGAGCCCCTCCCACGCCCCAACCCCCTTCCACAGCCTAATCCCCCTCTTGCCCTCCAAATCCCTCAATCCCAACCTGGAGCACACTCCTGCACCCCAAACCCCTAATCCTCAGCCCCACCCCAGAGCCTGCACCCCCAGCTGGACCCCTCATCCTCCCAGGTGTCCCAACCCCCTGCCCCAGCCCTGATCCCGCTCCCGCCCTCCAAACCCATCAGTCCCAGCCTGGAGCACCCTCCTACACCCTAAACCTCTCATCCCTAGCCCCACCCCAGAGCACGCACCTCCAGCCAGTGCCCTCACCCCCCACCCACCCACACCCTGAATTTCTCATTTCTGGCTCCACCCCAGAGCCCGCACCCCCAGCCAGAGTCCTCACCCCCTCCCGCACTCCAACCCCAATTTCGTGAGCATTCATGGCCTGCCATACAATTTCCATACCCAGATGTGGCCCTCGGGCCAAAAAGTTTGCCCACCCCTGCAATAGACTGTGCAGTTTTTGAAGGAGTTAGGCAGATTTCTGTACACCAAACGTTTATAGATTTGGAACCAAATTCTGTTGGTTTATACCATGGATATTCTCATTTGTTCCAAGTCATTATATCTATGGCTTCATACTACATTGATTGTAAGGCTAGGGGGAAAATACGTTTTCTTTTCATTGGTTATCTGCTGACAAATAACTTAGAGAATTTTTCACTTGACCAAAGCTCAAAGAGCCGGGAAGCTCTCCATCTGAGACTGGAGGATTTCTCTCCTCTCTACTTCAGAAATTTAAATCAGAAGTCATTTCAGAAGAGGAGGGGGAGGAGCAATTCTCATGTATTAGCCAATAACAAAGATTTGAAAGACACGGGAGCCAGCAGGCATTTTTAAACTAGAAGTCTATCCCACACCACTGACAGGACAGTGTTAGATCATGAGAAGTGGCTTCATCTGGACTGCTATAGAAGAAAGGCAGGTCAAAGAGGCCCCATTCTGCACTGTGAAGGATTATCGGTATTAGCTGCTTGAAAATATATATCAATACAGAAAATCACAATAATCAATAATTGTTCCAAGCCTAATTGCCAGCCATTCTCCACTCATACCACTGCCAATATCATTAATAAAAAGCATAACAGGTCTGATCCTTCTCCCATTGAAATCAATACCTAAACTGCCAAGTAGATCAGGCTGCAGGTCATAGCAACATGATATTATTATTCTTCCACTCTTTTTCTTTTACACAAACTCCTAGTCAAAGATGGCATTAACTGCAGAGCTTTGCTTCTGCTATTTACAAAGTCGCTATAGAGCCAGATATGGCAGAAGAGATTGGACAAAATGAAATACTGGTAGTATATAGATTTCCAATATTCAGAAATAATAATTCAGAATCACAATTATTGCATTTCTATAGCACCTTCCATCCCTGGATCACAGAGCACTCACACATACATTAATTCTTTCAATCAAGTAGATAAGTAACATTATCCTCATTTTACAGAATAGGAAACTGAGGTCCAGAGAAGCTATGTGACTTGCCCAAGGTCACAAAGGAGAGCTTGGTCCAACAAACCCATTCACATCAATGGGAGGTCCATAAGGGCGGCCTAACTTGCAAGATTAGGCCTGAAGACTGTAGCAGAACCACGAATAGGCTGTAGATCAGTCAGCAAGACCATTCTTCCTCTCAGATGTGGGTTCAATCATACAGTCCTCCCTCAGTCTCTATAACTCAGGCAAAACATAATGAGAATTTTGCCTAAGCAAGGCCTACACGGTTTGACCCATTGCTACTTGGATGAGTAAAGGTAGATCAGCCACTTCTTTCACCTTGTCTCATAAAGAGAAGAACAAGAGGTTCCTCAAAGAAACTGAAAGGAGGCAAATTTTAAAATGACATAAGGAAATACTTTTTTTTAACATGGCTTACAAGTAAGCCCGTGAAACTCACCGCCAAAAGGTATCAATAAAGCCAAAAGCTTAAAAAGATTCAAAACAAGATTGGCTGTTTATACAGATAATGTTAATTTCAAGAGCTAGAATAGTAAGGATTTAAAAAAAAATTAGGAAAGGATATCAACTCCCATACTTCAGGGCACAAGCCAATCTCTAACTGATGGGGATTAGGAAGAAACTCCCTCCGGGAAAAAAGTGATTCCATAACTGTCCTACTGCAGGGTTCCTGGCACCTTCCACTGGAACAGCTGGTGCTGGCCACTGTCAGAGACAGGATACCGGACTAGATGGACCTCAGGGCTGATCCAATATGGCAATTCCTAGGTTTCTAAAACTATTCAGTAATAACAAACAGCAAACAAGATGCTATAAGAAACTATTCATTTGTTATGTGTACACTTACATTTAGAAATGCTAAGTAACTCTGGGCCCTATCACCCCCTTCTCTGCCATGAGTGCAGTTATCCAGATATACCAGCCCAAGAGCAAGGAACAGGAGTGGTGCCGCCCCCACATCATCAGTCCTTCCTGACTATGTATAGGATCAGTGGGGTTCAGGATCCATGCAGGGAGGAGGTTGCTGGGTCAAGTGCACAGTTACTATGCTAGAAATATGATTAATTATTATGAACTTCTGTTATATTAGTACCAAGAGGCCCCAGCTGAGATCAGGGCCCCACTGTGCTAGACATGGTACAAACACATAAGAGACAGTCCCTGCCCTGAAGAGCCTGCAATCTAAACAGACAAGACAGATGCAGGGTGTGAGGGGGAACAGAAAAGTGAAGTGACTTGCCTGAGGTCAAACTGCAAGTCAGTGGCCGAGCCAGGTTTAAAACCCTGGGTTTAAATACTGGTTCCATTTAAGCCAAAGGAAGCTTTGCCATTGACTTCAGTGGAGCCAGGATTTCATCCCAACTGTGGGGTAGCTGCAGGGACAGAATTGTCCTGGGTTAGTTAAAGCTGACCCTGTCAGCACTGGTTTACCCACCTCCTTCCTCCCATTTGTTGGCATAAAACATAGGTGAATGCTACAAAATATGTTATGCCCTCCTATAAATTTGTGCAATACTATGCTATATAATCTAAACTATTTTACCATACACACATCCTTGAAACGAGGAAAAAATTAGGACATTTAATAAGATCTATGCTACTGTTCACTTCGAAGATGTGAAATTATCTGATGGATTCAGAGATTAACTTTTCTGTTCCCTTTAGAACTAAGAACTACAAATCATCAAAGGATGCTGGGAGCTGTAGTCTCTCTGAAATGTGCTGTTGCTTCCAGACAGCGTCCTAGCAACGCCTTACCTTTTTTGTGTCACCTCCCAAGAGAAACTACAGCTCTCAATATCCCTTGAAATGTTATAATTGCTCTATTGTATCCTGCTCACCATCACACTATCTAAGCACCTCAATGGTATGTTACTCCCAAAGGCTCCATGCACATTGCAAATTGAACGAGATCCAAAAAGTGACTTGAAGAACCAAATCTCGAAAACCAGTACAGGTTAAACAGTTGGTTTCCTAGGTAGGAAACCTAGGTTCCAGAGTAGTTTAAAGCAACCACTTAAAATTATTTCCCTTCAAAACATAGGCCTGCACAATAGGGTTAACCAAAGTGGATTTTAAGTTTACATCTTGATTAACGTTTCTTAACATGACCCAAATTTTAATGTCAATGGGGTAAGGAGGGTATCAACGTGGGGTTTGATCCAAAAACCCTTAAAGTCAATGGGATTATCTTCACTGGGCTTTGGATCAGGCCCATAATGCACACTACTGCAGGTCCTAATCTACAGCATTTATTCAAATAAAGCCTTTGTGAAAATTTTGCTCAAGAAAGATCAATCCCTACTTGGCTAAGACAGTCACTACTTCAAGTAAGCAACCTAGTTACAGCTTGCTAGAGTCCTGACCAATCACAAATGCCAACAGAGGTAGCGCATAAGATAGGGGGGCAACATGTTTAAAAAAAAAAAAAAAAGTCAAACCATGATTATTTTGTATTAATATCAAAGATTTTCATTGGTCAGCTACGGCTCATTTTTAAAAGATTACTGAGTAGTTAAAACCAACTTTCAATCCAGACTTTATTTGTGGATTAAATATTGGTGATTTTTTTTTTTACATACAAAAGCAACTGTTGCACATAGTTCAGTTCTCTCACATAAAATCAGTTTGTCACACATATAAAAATAGATTATGACACATGTAAAAACATCCTGGCCCAAACCACCTTAACTGTGCTCTACAGTGACACCATGAGGGGAAAAAAATAAACCAAATTATTATATCTTTAAAAAATCAATTTAACCAAATCTGGTACCACAAACAATAAAATGTAGTACTGATAACTGTATGGTTATTGCATGATATCACTACAAAGCAAAGTTAATGTTGCCTGGATACCTTAAAAGTTGTATTTACATACCTTAACATGTTTGGTATATTTTGAAGCTTCACCTTAACTCTGAATTTGTTTGTTTCTGGGATAATTACGATAGCCCTATAATATTTTATTTCTTTGAAACAGATCCAGTATTACTACACACATTTTCCTGCATTGTATAATGCTAACATGACTAACAGGTATAAATGTATTGAACTTTGCAATATTTTAACAGACATCTTTATCTTTAGCGGTATTTAAGTCAATGGTAACTGCACACATACATCCAAGGACACTAAGGGTACCTAGAGCTTGATCTTGGCAGTGGTCCTTTTAAGTTTCATAAAAACAAAAAAACAGCAACAAAACCCAAGGGATTCTCAGTTCACAGTCCACTGCTCAGGGTTTTTCAAACTTCCCAACAAAGCAGATTAATGATAAAATGCCAGCCCAAATCTGAATATTCTGCTTTTTTGTCAATTTGCCCCATGAACTGAATATTATTTTTTAAAATCAAATGAATAGTTTAGTTCTTATTAATTTTGTAAAAGTAAAAAAAAAAAAGCAAAAGCCAATTAAAGAAAGGGTCTTTCAAATATTTTAGAAGTATATATTTATTTAATCAGCTGCAAATCTACATATTAAAACACATTGGAATTGTAAATTAAATATATGTTAAGTGGTCAGCAAAATGGCTTCAAAAGTAGCTATTCCCATCTCCTGAATGAGTATACTTAAGTAATAGCCCCTACTGTTGTTGGCTCTATGTGCAAATAATGGACTGTAATGCAAGGTATTCACCATGAGCAGAAGGCAAAGTCATAAAATGGCATTTAAGATACATTATCAACCAATAAAGCCTACAATATAGGTGATTATTGGCATGAGAAATGTCCTTTAACAAAAATCCTGTTTTAAATTACAAGACTTTTTCCAGCAGTCTTTGTTCTGTCTATCTGTCAATCCATCATAACTCAGTCAGTTTTAATGCACCCATCTCAGTAGTATTTAATACTAAGAGAGAGACCACTGGCACCATAGGGTACCAATACCGATACCTGGCAAACAGCCTGAATGTCATCATGGGTTTTTGTAACATGTAGGGAAAGCTCACAGGAAATGAAAGCTGGCCAGTTAGCTTTCCTAAAGGGACTTCTAATTCGAGATTATTCCAAATGTGTACTATTTATCCATTAGGTCTCCAATATGACAGGAGAAGATGTATTGCATTTCTGCTCAAACAAATGGCATATACCCAGCAGACCTTAATAGTTTTTACAGATTTATCTTTGGTGTTGTCATGTAAATACATCACCAGGCACGTTTAAAAACTTCTCCTGTTATTTCTGAGCCCAGTAAACACACTTGCAAGAGTAAGCACCTGAGCGCTGCCTATAGTAGCAGCTAGAGAGGCAAATCTCACAGAGCTCAGTGACTTATCGGGTGATATGGGGGTGCTTTTGTTTTTGGGTGCCAGCTTGAGACACCTTAGAGGAGCCTGATTTTCAGAAAGTGCTAAGCACCCACCTGCTGAAAATCAGACCCCTTAGAGGCATCTCAAGTTGGGCACCCAAAAATGGAGGGACCCCAAATCATTAGTCACTTTTGGAGATCTTGACCAGCATCTCCTTGCAGTTGTTCCTCACTGAAGTGCCCAATACTCCAATGGGGAAATGCTTCAAAGAGCTCCAGCATGTTATGTGAAGGGTACGTCTTCACTACCTGCTGGATCGGCGGGTAGTGATCTATCTACTGGGGATCGATTTATCGCGTAGACGCGATAAATCGATCCCTGATCACTCTGACGTCGACTCCGGAATTCCACCATGGCGAGAGGCAGAAGCGGAGTTGACAGGGGAGCGGCGGCCATTGATCCTGCGCCGTGAGGACGGGAGGTAAGTCGAACTAAGATACGTCGACTTCAGCTACGCTATTCTCGTAGCTGAAGTTGTGTATCTTAGGTCGATCTACCCCCCTCCTCCCCCAGTGTAGACCAGGCCACAGTGAAAAGGCAGCAGCTGAACACAGCAGCAAAGCAGTTAAAATAAGAAACAGAAATAGGTGTCTTTGTCATGCTCTTCAAAATATAAAAGCAACTGGACCATACTATGAACCGCTTGCTAAGTGCATCCTGGCCCAAGTTTTTACAGTCAAGATATGAAACCCTGAAAAAAAGGGGATTGATAAGGGAAGCACTTATGCAAACATGGGTGCAAATGGGTGTCTATTAAAACTTCAGTAGAAAGAATTAAAATGTCCTGGAAGTCCAGACTACAAAAAGAGCTTCAGTGAATGCAAGGGGGAGAGGGGGTGTTTTTGAAGGACATCCAATGGCATCTGTTCTCCAGCAGATCTTGATAACAAATTGAGATGGCTCTTCTCCACTCTTTTGACAGTACGAAAAGTGCCCAGTCTTTCACTGACCAATTTTTACTTTCACTGTGATGTTGCTCTCTAGGGACTCTTTATACAGAATCTAGTATGATCACACAAATTGTATTTTCAGAGGTGGGTGCACTTGGAGGAAAAGATAGGGGTTGGGGCTGTTGCTTTTGCTATTTTACTGGTGTGACTGTCCTCTTAGAATTCAAATAAGAACAGAAGGACAAAGCATGCTGTGTCCTAGTATCACTGAGCCGGCTCTTACTGCTCCCTTTACAGCTGGCACTGCTCGAAGAAGCTGGCTTCAGCATAGCAGCTTCACTTCTATTAGCAAAAATGAGCTATATAAAAACTGTATCTGTTAGGGTGACCAGATGTCCCGATTTTATAGGGACAGTCCCGATTTTTGGGTCTTTTTCTTATATAGGCTTCTATTACCCCTCACCCTCTGTCCTGGTTTTTCACACTTGTCTGGTCACCCTAATCTATTAGGACCTGATCATCCTGTATAGGGACCGATTTATTTTAATAAAACAGGACCTAAATAAAAAAGATTCATGAAATCTTTCCTACACCAAAGTAACACTGCTGCCTTAAAGTGTGTCAAGCGCTATAGGAAATTTAGACTCACATTTATTAGCCTCTAGCTGCTATGGCTGAGCAAGACTGGCTTCTCTTTCAGAACGTTACATACACAAACGGAGAGGGATAGTTTATGAGAAAACAGTAGGAGTGCAAGCAGGAATGCACAACTCAATAATGACACAAGGGCTCCTGTCACTTTAACAAGCTCCTACTATAGTGCTATTATCATTCAAAGCTCCTTATCACCCCAAGTGCAAATATTATGACTAGCTGAACATCTACAGTAATCATTGCTGTAACTGTGTACGTATATTTGTGTTTAATATTGAGGGCTGTTGCTGTCACCAAGCTATAAAAACCAAACTAGCATTAACATCAGTACTGTGGATTTGCATAACGCTGACAAGGATAAAGACTGGCACATTGCTTGATGTGCACTACGCAGGCAGCTTCTTGTTGCAGTGCATAACAAATGTCTGACCAAACGAAGGCCAAGATCAGAGGGTTTCTCTGCAGATGCCAACTTGTAAGCGGACCAAATGGAAAGTAGGGCGTAACAAACAAGGGCTGTTCAAAGCTGAAAAGGGTTTGTGCACAGAGATACAAAAGGGGCTTGCTGTAGCCTAAATGTCAACAATCTGGGTAGAAACCAGGTCAAAGGCCCGACAAATTGCTGGTGCTCCTCCACCCTGGTGGATACTTGAAATTAGGTAGTGTTACAGTTCTCAAACTACGGGCCTCAATTCAGAATAGGTCCATAAAAGACTTCCTGGAGGGGCTGAGGTTCCATACATTGCCTAGATTTTTGCAGACACAGGTACAGTAGGACAGAAGATAGATCCTTTTTTCAAAACCTAACAAATGGGTCCTTGGCTACAGAGAGTTCCTGAATTGCATTACAATGGAGTGCCCAAGTGATATGAGTAGCAAGGATGGATTGTCCTCTGGTTAAGGCACTAGACTAGGACTCAAGACTTTTGGTTTCAATTCCCATCTCTGCCACAGACTTCCTCTGACGCTATGGTCATGTCACTTATGACCAATTTTTGCAAAAGTGCTCACAACGCAGCAACACTGGGTGCTGAGCATTTTTGAAAATCTGGCCATTAATCTTTTTGTGCCTCAGCTCCTCATCTGTAGAATGGAGATAATACTTCCATACCTCATGGTGAAAATAAATTCACTGATGCTTTCAAAGTGCTCAGATATTAAAGCAAAGGAGATTATATAAATACTTAGGTAAATAAATATTTATGCCCTCTGATTTCAATATCTCTGAGGATCTGGGCCAAAGTGTCTCTGTAACTACTGGCTAACCGCTATATTTCATAAAACTAGCACAAAGCTATCTTAAACATGCACTGGATTAGTGATTTTGTATCACTGTCCTAGCACGAATGCTCTATAGCGACTTTGGGTCAAATTTATCTGAGGAAAAGCTGGTTGCTTACACCAGGGGTGAATTTGACCCTTGTCATTAACTAGGCTATGGTCACAAGTGAGATGGGTTTTGTGGTTTCAATTTCTTTCGGAACTAAGAAAGCAGACTGCTCTGTGAATTAGTTCATACTAGGATTACAGAAAGATATATCCATAGAGAAATCACAGACTGTGATTGCCTGCACAACACCTGCTGCATGAATAGCAGGGTGCTACTACACATTTTGAGGGTCTCACTCACCAGCAGGAAATGTATACACAGTAAAAGCAGGAAACTTACATAAGAGAGTAGGGAGATTACATACTGTACCAAAAGCCAGCTAAAAAGCAAAATTAGCCTCATACGGCAGAATTTTACATTGTGGTTTTGCTGTACTGTTAATATCTTGCTTTTCACTGGGACTAAGTTCATTGCTTGGGGAAAAAAATCTATGCAAAGTTGAGAGCCCTCAGCATTGGTGCTAATTTATTTTTTTTACGTGAAGTTAAATCGTAAATCAGATTTTGCAAATTGCTATTCAGATCATTTTCGCTCCTACCAGACTAACTGAATGATTCATAACAGTGGCACGAATCAAATTCGGAAAGGCCAAATGACCCTGTACATTTCCTTGATAACTGGGAAGTAGCATAAGTGAGGACAGGAAGCTTTGAGATGAAAGTTTAAGAAGCATAGGAGGAAACTGAAGCCAACAATGCCTTGTGTTACCACGCTGTGCTTTGTCAAAACTTAGCCAGCAGATCTGCTATGCTAGAGATGGAGAGGTGCTTTTAAAAGTTCCCAGCCTCAAACTAACAAGCTCTCAGCAAGAAAGTTCTCAGGTGTAACGTACAAAATACTATGCACAGTGGCATATTACATGCATGTTTAAGGTATTCAAGTCTTTTGTGCATGCATCTGTAAGTGTTCAGTGGTAAGATGCAATTGCATCATCTATAGTGACTTCGGATATATCATCCAAACTGAATGATACTAGCACTGGAAGAAAGCTACCTGGGCTGTGTTCCTCATCCGTGCACTGCAACAAATTATGCAGCCAACAGGTAGCTTCACCATTTCTAAATCCTCTTTTTGCATACAGACAGATAGATATAGACTGTGTGTAGGCATCTCTCGGTTTTTTGATACAGCTGGACACAGGCATCATATTGCATCTGGTTCCATCAGGTTGTGTGTCTTCACCCGACTCGCTATCGCCCAGTGTGGCCTGACAAAGCATGATGGGTGTCAAGTCACATCAGAAATTGAAAGGGAAAGAAAGATAGCTCTTTTAAATAACAGGCATCATTCCACTCCTACTGGCATAACACTTTAAATCAAAATTCCCTGAATGTGACAGTAACTGAAATTTAACAAGCCAGGTATTGTACATTGAACACCAATAAATATGTTTTAATATACACATTAGTCAGGATCAGAGCTAATAAGACAGCTGTTATATATTCAATAATTACCAAGTGATTTTTAAAAATAGATTTATTGTGGTTGATCAGCTCTGTATAAAATATTGTAAGACCTGTAACACTGTAGTTAAGGACACTGAAGGAACATTGTCAATTTCAAAAATAATATTTCTGTCAAATTATTTTAACTATCAAGCTACCAGAAATATGTCATCTTACTAAAACTGAAGCAAATCAGTAAAAGAAAACCATTTCCTATTTTTTTAGGTTTGCTTCTTTTGTGCATTTGAATGCAATTTGGGTCTAGTCAGTTTCAGTGTTTTGTTGATGGCCAGTTGCACTTTGTGTCTCATGCACTAGCAGTCTGGTGTTGCTGTGCTCACTACTCTCCCCTGATGAAAAGACACAAACATCAGCAAGGAAGCAGGGGAAAAAATATTTGTAAAACCTTAATTTTGTAATAAATCAGAATATATTTTTTAAAGAGAGCTCTTTTAGAAATTTTTAATTTGTTAAGTGAGTCAGTTTCAGAGAATTCAAGTTAACAGTGACCCATTAAACTTCAGATTTGTATAAAGGTACAAAATTCAGATTCAGGTTCCGATTTTTGAAAACACTGCCTACAATGGAAGGGTGTTTAAACTGGGTGCTCTTATTTGGCCTAATAAGGGAGAAAAGGGCCTAATTATGCAGTTTGGTTTTGATTTTAAAACTCCATCATTATCACTAGCATTCTCATATGCCTAGATTAGGGGTTTTGATCCAGCCCATTATAACAGGCCTAATATAAAATTTGGATCAATGTGTGAATCCAATTTATGAAAAACCCACACATAATTTTCAGTAGTTAGGACACAGGGTTGCTGTTAGGGCCCATCTCTAATTTTGTAATTCTTCGTTATTAACATAAAACCACTTTCTTAAATCTGAATAAAATACATATTTTATGTACAGGCTTGGATGTATTACTTTTTTAAAATCAGTAAATGTAAACAGATTTCACCATACACACACAGACCAATAAAAACATTTTCCATCAATAATAATTGAAATTTAGAGATAGGCATAGTAAAAAAAGTTCTGCTTGAAAATTTATTAGAGTTTGATTTAAGGATATTTACTTCATGATATTGACAATTTGTATTTTATTGTTTATAAAACTTTTTTTGAATCTCAACATCTGCTCCAATTAAATAATTGTCCCATTCCACTGCCATAATATCCCGCAACTATGAAAAATTTAAATTGATACTAAAAACCAAAATAGTTCTTAAAACCATTTTTCACAAAATTTAGACAGATAAAATGGTTGAAATTATTAAAAATAAACATTGATATCATCATTCTAAATTTCACAAAAATAAAAATCAAATTCTGCCAAGCCTATCTATCTGGGAGCATTCAGTGAAACATTTGCCAGAACTGAGAGCTACAAATTTATGCTGCCAGCAAGTATGCCATTCTAACCACTTCTTAAATCATTATCAAATAGTTCACCCCATCTGGAGCATATATCTTGGGACAACCAGTTTCATAACTTATACCTGTACGCTGCCAAAAACAGGCAGACATTTATATAACAGGAGTTAAAAGATCTAGTTGGTGACTCACTTGTAGGCCATCTTTAACTCCACTAATACAATTCTGTACTTCCTTATAACGCTTGGTCACAAGACTCATGTCTCCCCTCCTTTCTTCCTTACTTAAACTTTGCAAGTCTGTTAATCAATAAACATGCCTTTAGCAATCCCAATAAAGCAGGGGTGGGCAAACTATGGCCCACGGGCCACATCCGGCCTGCGGGACCATCCTGCCTGGCCCCCCGAGCTCCTGGCCCGGGAGGCTAGCCCCCGGCCCATCCCCTACTGTCCCCCCTCCCCTGCAGCCTCAGCTCGCTCACCGCTGGCACAATGCTCTGGGCGGCGGGGCTGTGAGCTCCTGGGGCAGCGCGGCTGCAAAGCCTGGCCTGACCCGGTCTCTGTGCTGCGTGGTGGTGGTGGAGACGGCGGCAGTATGGCCCGGCTCAGCCAGGTGGCACAGCTGTAGCACCGCCAGCCACTGGTGCTCCAGGCAGTGCGGTAAGGGGGCAAGAAGCACGGGGATTGGATAGCGGGCAGGGGAGTTCGGGGTGATGAATGGTGGTGGGAGGGGAAACGGGGTTGAATGGAGGCAGGGGTCCTGGGGCGCAGTCAGGAAGGAGGGGGGGTTGGATGGGGCAGCAGGGGGCAGTCAGGGGCAGGGGTTCCGGGGATGGTCAGGGGACAAGGGGTGGTTGGATGGGGCAGGGGTCCCGGGGGAGAGGGGCTGTCAGGAATGAGAGGAGGGGTTGGATGGGGCAGCGAGGGTCCGGGGACAGTCAGGAGACAGGGAGTAGGGGTGTGTGAATGGGGCAGAGGTCCCTGGGGGCCGTTAGGGAACAGGAGGGATTGGATGGGGCAGGAGTTCTGGGGGAAGGGGACAGATAGGAGGTAGGGGGTGGGCTACGACCCCCTCCCCTAACCAGCCCTCCATACAATTTACGAAACCCAATACGGCCCTCAGGCCGAAAAGTTTGCCCGCCCCTGCAATAAAGCAAACATTCTATTTGTCACTTTTGTGTCTTTGCTCCGTACACGTTCATCATGTGAGGAAACCACACAAACACAGTTGGATTCCACAAAAAGAAGAACAGAAGTACTTGTGGCACCTTAGAGACTAACAAATTTATTAGAGCATAAGCTTTCGTGGACTACAGCCCACTTCTTGCATCGGAAGAAGTGGGCTGTAGTCCACGAAAGCTTATGCTCTAATAAATTTGTTAGTCTCTAAGGTGCCACAAGTACTTCTGTTCTTCTTTTTGTGGAATCC